>NW_026652331.1:404677-614268 GCF_009828535.3 Hylobates moloch
GAAGCATTGTTGAATTTTGTGAATAGCCTTTTCTGCATCTATTGAGATAATCATGTGGTTTTTGTCTTTGGTTCTGTTTATATGCTGGATTACATTTATTGATTTGTGTATGTTGAACCAACCTTGCATCCCAGGGATGAAGCCCACTTGATCATGGTGGACAAGCTTTTTGATATGCTGCTGGATTCGGTGTCCCAGTATTTTATTGAGGATTTTTGCATCAATATTCATCAAGGATATTGGTCTAAAATTCTCTTTTTTGGTTGTGTCTCTGCCCGGCTTTGGTATCAGGATGATGCTGGCCTCATAAAATGAGTCGGGGAGGATTCCCTCTTTTTCTATTGATTGGAATAGTTTCAGAAGGAATGGTACTAGTTCCTCCTTGTACCTCTGGTAGAATTCGGCTGTGAATCCATCTGGTCCTGGACTCTTTTTGCTTGGTAAGCTATTGATTATTGCCACAATTTCGGAACCTGTTATTGGTCTATTCAGAGATTCAACTTCTTCCTGATTTAGTCTTGGAACGGTGTATGTGTCAAGGAATTTATCCATTTCTTCTAGATTTTCTAGTTTATTTGCGTAGAGGTGTTTGTAGTATTCTCTGATGGTAGATTGTATTTCTGTGGGATCGGTGGTGATATCCCCTTTGTCATTTTTTATTGCGTCTATTTGATTCTTCTCTCTTTTCTTCTTTATTAGTCTTGCTAGCGGTCTATCAATTTTGTTGATCTTTTCAAAAAACCAGCTCCTGGATTCATTAATTTTTGAAGGGTTTTTTGTGTCTCTATTTCCTTCAGTTCTGCTCTGATTTTAGTTATTTCTTGCCTTCTGCTAGCTTTCGAATGTATTTGCTCTTGCTTTTCTATTTCTTTTAATTGTGATGTTAGGGTGTCAATTTTGGATCTTTCCTGCTTTCTCTTGTGGGCATTTAGTGCTAGAAATTTCCCTCTACACACTGCTTTGAATGTGTCCCAGAGATTCTGGTATGTTGTGTCTTTGTTCTCGTTGGTTTCAAAGAATATCTTTATTTCTGCCTTCATTTCATTATGTACCCAGTAGTCATTCAGGAGCAGGTTGTTCAGTTTCCATGTAGTTGAGCAGTTTTGAGTGAGTTTCTTATTCCTGAGTTCTAGTTTGATTGCACTGTGGTCTGAGAGACAGTTTGTTATAATTTCTGTTCTTTTACATTTGCTGAGGAGAGCTTTACTTCCAACTATGTGGTCAATTTTGGAATAGGTGTGGTGTGATGCTGAAAAAAATGTATATTCTGTTGATTTGGGGTGGAGAGTTCTGTAGATGTCTATTAGGTTTGCTTGGTGCAGAGCTGAGTTCAATTCCTGGGTATCCTTGTTAACTTTCTGTCTTGTGGATCTGTCTAATGTTGACAGTGGGATGTTAAAGTCTCCCATTATTATTGTGTGGGAGTCTAAGTCTCTTTGTAGGTCACTCAGGACTTGCTTTATGAATCTGTGTGCTCCTATATTGGGTGCATATATATTTAGGATAGTTAGCTCTTCTTGTTGAATTGATCCATTTAAGAATTTTTATTATTATAGTTTTATATTGAAAATAGTTCAGGACCTATTGAAAGTAGCCAATATACTTGAGTACATTTGTATTAATCCCATGTTTTTTAATCATTTTCTGCCCAGCTACTCAAGTACCTAATAAAAATAGAGTAACATTTATTGAAATATATTTCTTCTTTGTTAGACGAACTTAGCCTTTGCTCCCAAGGAATTTTTCTGGTTTGTGCTATCATGTATGTATTATTATTACTAAATACCAACTCTTGCCAACTCTGAAATAAAATTGTGAAATTACCTTATAAAAGTACCTGAAACTGGCTGGGCACAGTGGCTCACACCTGTAATCCCAGCACTTTGGGAAGCCGAGGCTAGTTAGTCACCTGAGGTCAGGAGTTCAAGACCAGCCTGGCCAACATGGTGAAACCCCGTCTCTACTAAAAATGCCAAAATTAGCTTGGCGTAGTGTTACATGCCTGTAATCCCAGCTACTTGGGAGTTGAGGCAGGAGAATCACTTGAACCCAGGAAGCAGAGGTTGTGTGAGCCAAGATCACGCCATTGCACTCCAGCCTGGGTGAAGAGTGAGACTCCATCTCAAAAAAATAAATAAATAAAAATAAAAATAAAAAAGTACCTAAAACTAAATGGTTAAATCAGTCACTTCCCATACTATGAGATTGCCCAGTTGAATCAGGAAATTAGACATATAGCAACTATTTTAGAACAAGTTAGAAATCAAACATTTGACATGCTAAATCAAATTACCAGAGATGCGATGGCTCTTATGAGGATGATTTTTCAAAACATAATGACTTTCTGTTTTACTCAATCTCATGAATAATAAACAGTGTGCACTCACGGGCAAAGAACAATATGGACACATTCCAAATAAATCAGGTCTTATCCAAGATTTTATAACCATATTACAAAATTACAGGATTGAGGTTTCCTATCAGGGCCTTAGTGGAAATGCTAAATCCCTTTCAGTGACAGATGTTGTACCTATGTCTAGGGATTCAAAAGCTTAAAATATTTTAAATGCACTCATAGATACAATATAGTCAAAATACTAGAACTCTTTAAATCATTTCTATCAGTTGACTGTACAAATGACAAAATCAACCCTTAGGGTTATTGCGTATTTTAAAAGACATAACCTGCAATCACTTACAGTCATTAAACTTAAATAATGAATTCCTAGCAATACACATTTTAAATTACTACTGCAAAAGAAACAAACTCCTGACCTCATTTGTAATCCATCACCAATCATTATAAAATGTCCTTAAAGTAGACTACAGACTATCAGGGGATCTTCTATTATGCCCTAGGACAAAGTACTTAAAAAGTATTTCTCTGGTCACTGCATAATATGAGTAGTCATCAGCTTTACACTTAGTGAAAAGTATTTCCAAATTGTGATAAAGCTTATTTGGTAGTATATGGTAATGATGTAATATTTTTTGTTTAATGTTATTTTGTGTATTCATTTGTATATTTTGCCTTTTATGTTTGCTTTTTCCATTTTGTTAATAGTAATTAAATAAAAAATTTGGAAAGTCTCATTTGTTCTAAATAGACATCATTTTATACTGGAAGTCAAGCTCTGGTCTCCCAGAATTATAATTAAAATCCATTTTCCAGCTTGATTTTGGAAGGTGCATATCGTTACTAATTTCTCATCTCACTTCCCCAGTAGATTATCATTGAATCACCTTTAATAAGCAGCACTAGTAATGTATGTATCCCACTTATCAGAGATTGTGTAGGTCTCTCTACTTACCAATTACCTGATCCAGAAAAATTAGTTGCTATTTTTCCCATTTTTAGAATAATTGAGCAATAGATCAGTAAATGCCAATGGTGTATATTTTTAAAATCTTTTTTAAGCTGCTCCTCTCTGGTCCAGACACAGAGACAACTTTGGGGTATAAAAAGGTTAGTTAGCCTTACTGCAGATGACTAATGCAATTGCTGCTCTGATGTTCTTGGGGATAAAAACTCCTTAGTTCGGGCCTGTACATTTCAGCAGTTATAATGGCACATTTTAGTGGTTGTAGTGATGTATCGAGCATTCACAGTGTGAAAGGCATGCCTAATTTGCAGAATAGTTTTAAGGAAAAACACTATTATTGAAAGCATGTAGCATTCTGTTAGTCAAATGCCCTGAACACAACAAGCATCAGTTCCCTTTGCATTCATTCTCTTGTTCTCATTCACTCTTTTATTCCATTTAAAAATATTTGTTGTGTATCTACTGTATGGCTGGTATTGAGCTACTTAGCAATTTCATAAGTGGATCTAAACTTGTAAGATAATCAACTAGTTGAAGAACAAGAAATGTGGTTGTTATTCATCCATAATGCAAATAAACTTGCCAGCACTCTGGGATTTGATTAGAAGTTATCTAATTCACTCCCCAAGTAAACACAGCCTCCATCTTAATAAATTCCTTTTACTTAAAAACTCTTCAATTTTTACTCAACTATATTAAAGTTGTGTAAATATTTTACAAGGATAATTTGAAATATTTTTATTTTAATGGGAAAGGTGTCATTGTTGATATCTTTGGAATCTAGAAGCCCAGGAGTTGAAGATACAAGTAATTCCTTTATACTCAGTAGCTCACCAGTTTTAGAAAAGTGCAGCATCTTCATGGAAAACATCATCAGTAGTTATCTTGGGCAGGAGTGGAGATTTCCTAGGAAGGTAATAAAGTAACTTTCTGGTTTGGATGGTAGTGTTCTATATTTTGGTAGAAGTTTAGGCTACATAGGTGCATATATTTAGCAACAGTTGAGGAATGTACACTTAAGATAGGTGTATTTCATTTCATGTAAATTTTTTTTATAAAAAACTGCATGCTGGGCCCTGCGCGGTGGCTCATGCCTGTAATTCCAACACTTTGGGAGGCCAAGGCGGGTGGATCACGAGGTCAAGAATTCAAGACCAGCCTGGCCAAGATGGTAAAACCCCTCTCTACTAAAAATATAAAAATTATCCGGGCGTGGTGGCAGGTGCCTCTAACCCCAGCTACTCAGGAGGATGAGGCAGAGAATCGCTTGAACCCGGGAGGCGGAGGTTGCAGTGAGCCGAGATCGGGCCACTGCACTCCAGCCTGGGCGACAAAATGAGACTCCATCTAAAAAAACAAAAACAAAAACAAAAAACAAAAAAACAACAAAAAAACCCCCTGCATGCTGAAGTATTTAGGGGAAATTGTTGAGATGTTTGCAATTTACATTAAATGGATAGAAATCAGATGAATTCATGGATATAGGAAGGGATAAATGAATCAATAACGTAAATAAGGATGTATAGTAATTTTTTTTTTTTTCTTTTTAAACAGAGTCTTGCTCTGTCGCCCAGGCTGGAGTGCAGCCGCGCTATCTCGGCTCACTTGCAAGCTCCGCCTCCCGGGTTCACGCCATTCTCCGGCCTCAGCCTCCAGAGTAGCTGGGACTACAGGCACCCGCCACCATGCCCGGCTAATTTTTTTGTATTTTTAGTAGAGACGGAGTTTCACCGTGGTCTCTATCTCCTGACCTCGTGATCCGCCCGCCTCGGCCTCCCAAAGTGCTGGGATTACAGGCGTGAGCCACCGCGCCCGGCCGTAAAATTTTAATAGTAGATCTGGGTAGTGAATTTTGGGGTGTTCATTAAAAAGTTCTTTCAAATTTGCTTCAAGTTCAAATGTTTGCATAATAAAGTGTTTGAAAGAAAATAATGCAGCATTAGAAGTGCATATAATTTATTCATTCTCTTTAGCAATTTTTATGTCAAAAGTATTCAGGGCTGAATTAAATTGTATTTAATTTCAAAGCTGCCTTTTCATATGTAGCTACTGTTCATAATACTGAAAGCTGTTTCCTGCATGCGTTGCTTTAGAACTCAATTAACATTGATTTGTCCACTGCTGCAGACGATATTAACACTAACAACTTAGAATAAATTTGGGTTTGCTCTTTATGAGTAAGTTCAATAACTTGCTGCTTTCATTCCTACTTCCTTTCCAATGCGTTCTAATTAAAAGCTATTAATGTTTGTGTTTCCTGGCAATTTTACTTTTATATTCCTATTCAAATTACCATATTACCGATATGTATATTTTTCCTAATAAATGTCGCATTTTATTGTTTATTTCTGTTTACAAGTTTAATGACTCTACTTGGATGTTCAACATTTAACTTTTAGAAAATTTTCGTAGTTCATAAATTTAACTTGCTCTATTTTTCAGGTATGAACTGTTCTAACAGCAAGCACTAGAGCAGTGGTCCAGAAAATGGTTAGTTTCATTAAAGGTGTCAGAATAGCATCTAAAAATTACTATGTGCATTTCTTTATTTTTAAAAAGCTTTATTAATATTTAACATATAGATTGGCTAGGATATGCTCTGTTGGTCTTTATCAAACAGTCACATGTCACAAACAGCATTTGAATTGCCTGAAGAAAGAGCGAGTGCTTTACAATGTGGAAGAGTTAATAGTTAAGCTCATTGTACCTTATTGTGTTTCAGACTTGACCGTTTAAGTAGATTTATAAATATTCACTAATTTTAACTAAGTTAAAGCAAAAAGGATAATTGGTTTAAAACACTTCTAAAAGAGTAAGCAAGAAAGGAGAAAGGATAAAAGAAAGACAATCTGTGGAATGGAGATAACACAAATAATGTAAACATTAGAAAACAACAAGAAAATTACGAAATCAATTTATCTTCCTGACCACAAAATTGGAGAACTTCATAGCCTTGTTATGTTTGTGTGTATTTATGTATTTATTTATTGATTGTTATTCTTGTTATTATTTACTTAATTTATTTATTTTTGAAATGGAGTCTCAGTCTGTCCCCCAGGCTGGAGTACAATGGTGTGATTTCAACTCACTGTAACCTCTGCCTCCCAGGTTCAAGCAATTCTCCTGCCTCAGCCTCCCGAGTAGCTGGGATTACAGGTCCCCGCCATCACTCCCAGCTAATTTTTGTATTTTTAGTAGAGATGGGGTTTCACCATGTTGGCCAGGCTGGTCTCGAGCTCCTCGGCCTACCAAAGTGCTGGGATTACAGGCATGAGCCACCGCGCCATTACGCATTTAAAACAATGATGTTCTCAAGGTTATCTGATCAAAAGTTTACCTAAAACTAGTTAGTAAGAAGATTAGCTGAAATTATACCTACTACCATTAGTGATGAAATTAACCCTAAAGGAATTTATGTCTTATAATATTAATTCATGATAATATGAAGTCTTCATGATACGTGAGGTAGTTTTTAAACATGGAAAAAGCAAAGACAAATTTCTTCGATTTTTAAAGAAGGAATTTAAAAAGTTAATACTCATTATGTTACTTTACCAAATGTTACTTCCACAAATAACTCATGTTTATAAGTCAGATTTGAGTGATGGACATAAAAACCAAAAAGAATTAGGCAAATACTTGTCCTTCCTGCAATAGAGGGCTGGAATATCACATTAAAAGAAACATAATGCGTTTTCTTAGAAGATAAAAATAAATTGCTAGAAGATTTGAACAAACAAGTACTTTGTGGGGGTATTCAGTTGTATGAAAGTACCTATATTTCAAATATGCCCCATTTTATGGTATTCCACTTCAGCAATGAAATACATAAATAACTACTTTTATGTGATCTTCTAGAAAAAAAAGTATAAGGGAGAAAATAAGTTTTCAATACTGCCTTTAATAAAATCAATGCTTTCTTGAAACACGTATTTAAATAAAACTGCTCACAGAGCAGCTTCTTAGATTAGAATGAAAAGAGAATGCCAGGATGAAAGAATGCCACACATGAAAATCCTTCTGTTCTTATTCAGAGACATGCTTTGCAGTGTAATATGTTTTTCTAGGTTTTTGTGATTTAGTTTGGAATACCCTTATTTTACGAGAGAATTCCAAAAAACTGCTGCAAGAGTTACTTTTGTACTAATTTTATACTAATTGGCTAAACCTAAAGGTAAAACACTATCAGACATGAGTTTCAGATGATACGGTTTTGACTTTCTGGCTGAAATACACTGCTTAGATAGTGGCTGCAGATGCTCTCTGCCAAAGCATGCTGTATGTATTTAGAATACAAAGCATTTGAATAATTACATTGTTGTGGTTAGAGTTATTAAAGTAATATTCTTCTAAAATGTGGTAAAGTCTTCTCAATACATAACCAAGTTTAAGAGACTCCTTCCTAGGCATGAAAACCAAATCTTTGGTCATCATGCTACTATCAAAACCTCTTTCTATTGAAGCTTTCATAAAGTCCACACTAAACAAATCTGGGTTAACAAATACATCAATAACTAAAAAACTAATTAACACAAAAATAAATTACAGTTTTAAATACAATGTCTTCTCTCCATTAAGATTATTTTAATAATGCATGTTTAATTCAAAGAGCAATGTAACTGTGAAAAATAATTTAAGATAAACTCTGTAGTAAGTCAAGATACATACTCATGTATCTGTCTACACTCAAATGAAATATAAAGCCTTATACTCCATGTTATTGGCTTTTTGTAATCCTTTTTAGGCGGAGTGATTTTCTTTTCCTTTTAGTTTTCTTTAATATTATTGAGCTCTTAATGTGTACTAGGTTATGCATTGGCTTCGCTCATCTCGTTTCAATTAGAGATGAATACCAATCTATGAGACAAAGTCAAAGCTTTGAAATATTAAGAATTAATTTGCAAACAACATATTTATTTTGAAATAGCTGAATTTGTGAATCACAAAATAAAGACATACTTAAATCAATTGCAGGAAGTCTGTAATAATTAGTCATTCCTCAAGAAAATCAAATAGTCATAAAAGGCAAAGATAGCCTCTCCTTACGCGCCTGTGGCAGTCATTTTCAATGAGACTTAGGACTCAAATTAGGAGGCCCACATTTAGAACAATAACAGTTTTGCCACCTGCTTTAGAGTTTTCTGGAAGAGTGTTTCTCCAAAGGACCAATTTTCTTAAAGAATGATTGAATACATTTCTTTTTCTGGAAAAGCAAACATTTAATTATACAGGAAGTTTTCTCCCAAAGAGTCAGAAAAAATTTTTTGTCAACTTAAGCTTTAATTAAACTTAAGAATAATTTATCACTTTTAAAAACACAATATGTTCCTATCAAAATCTCAGACTTCTTTTTTACAGAAATAGATACAAACAATGCTACAATTCATATGGAACTACAAAGGCCACGAATAGCTAAATCAATCCTGAGAAAGAAGAACAAAGCTGGGGGCATCACACTTTCTGATTTCTAAATATATCCTGAAGCTACAGTAATAAAAGCAGTATGGTACCAGTTAGAGACAGACATATAAGACTAATAAAACATACAAATCACAACCACAATAAGATACCATCTCACACCAGTCAGAATTGCTATTCTTAAAAAGTATTTTAAAAATGACAGATGTTGATGAGGCTGCAGAGAAAAGGGAATGCTTATATACTGCTGGTGGGAATGTAATTCAATTAATGTAATTAATTGAACCTCTAGGGAAAGCATTTGGGTAGTTCTCAAAAAACTTAAAAGTACCATTCAACCCAGTAAGCCTATTGCTGGCTGTATACCCAGAGAAATATAAATCATTCTACCAAAAAGACATATGTACCTGTTATGTCCATAGCAGCACTATTCACAATAGCAAAGACATGGAATTAACCTAGGTCCCCATCAGTGGTGGATTGGATAAAGCAAATATGATTCATGTATATCATGAAATACTATGTAGCCATAAAAAGGAAGGAAATCATGTCCTTTGCAGCAACATGGATCAAAAGCATCATCCTAAGCGAATTAATACAGGAACAGAAGACCAAATACCACATGTTCTCACTTATAAGTGGGAGCTAAACCTTTGGAACTCATAGACATAAAGATGGGAAAAATAGACACTGTGGACTACTAGAGGGAGGAGAGACATAAGAGGGCAAATATTGAAAAACTACCTATTTGGTAATGATAATTCATAACCCAAACTGCAGCATCATTCAATACACCCATGTGACAAACCTGCTCATGTACCCCCTGAATCTAAAATAAAAGCTGAAATTATTTTTAAAAGAAGAATAAAAATAATAAAGAGCTCAGAAATAAACCTATGCATTCATAGTGAATTGATCAATTGACTTCAACCTTTTACTGTGTATATGCAGCATTATTCCTCATACATTTTACTTAGTAACTTCTAAATTAAAATTTGCTTTCATATATGTTGTGCTTACCAGGGAGACTCAGCACTATCTATAAGAATCCAATGTCTGATTCCCATTGCATTTGGAGTTCTCAGTGCCATCTTCACTGTAATGTATATTCAGATATATTCTGAATAAAAGGAAGGGGCATGTTGGCAAGAAGATTGTGACTGCATATCAGGATTAGACCCAGGCTGTTTGAACTTTTTGTTTATGTATCTTTCAATTGTGTGGCTTTGGACAAATTTACTTGATCTCTGGGCTTGAATTTTCTCATCTGAAAAGTGTTAATAAGAATACTAATGAAATTTCAGAGATAATAAACCTAAAAGGCATTGGAGTATGCACTTGTTAAATATTAGTTGTTGCTACTATCTGGATCTTAAGATATGTGAGTCACAAAAGAATAAGCAGTGTCCACCTGAGGAGGATGAAGAAGTGGTAACCTCAAGAATGAGATGAATTCAGTTATGCCAAAAGGGGAAAATGAATATTGAAGAATAAATGAGTTAATTATCATAGAATTGGGGTCTCTGATAGCACAATAAATGAGTGCTGGTTCAATAAAGAAGTGAGCAATAAAAGAAAGCATGAATCTAAAATTTTTACATAACAGGATGGTTGTATTGAAAAGACTAGATAATTAGATTGGCCTATAATTTAGATTATGGACAAAATTATGAAGACGAGAAAGTCAGTTAGCTTATATGGCCACTAGAATGAGTTTAGACCTCTCAAGTGTCAATCGTGTTCAGATGAATTGTACCTTCTCTCAAGTGCTGCGTTCTCTTGGATGGGAGATAACTTTGTCCCCTGGTGAAAGCTTGCATTGGTTGCTCAAGCACTGGGAAGCTGTTTTTGTTCGGAGTGTGATTGTATGCAGCCTGTAGGAGAACAGCTGAAAACCTGGTCTCCATCTGCTAATCTGGTGGGCAGATGCCATGGTGGAGAGAAACCTGGTATGCAGAAGATGAAGACATAGCACAACGCAAGTCATGTCCTGTAGATCTACATCACCTGTAAGGCATGAGATCCCAGCATGTGCCTCTGAACTCACATGGGATTCTGAAGTTGAGGCAAACATGGATGGGATCACTAGAGGAGTGGGCACCCAAAATATATGCTTCTTGACCATGCAGGCAAGAGTGGAAAATTGTTAGTATTTAGATTGATGTATATGGTAATATGATTTAAACATGTTTTTTTCACATATTTCTATCTAATGAAGTTATCTTCCTGTCCTAATGAGGTGGTTAACAATGTGTCTCACTGTCACTGTTTTGGAGATTTTGCTGAACTTGGTGAACTTGCTCTACTCTGGCCTGGACAGAAAAGAAAAGAAAAACTTAAACTCCTTGGTTTCCTTGTTCTGCCTTCCTATTGTGATGGGTGAGTGCTTTTGCTTAGGCTTGTAGGCCAGGGCTCTGGTTAGCTCTGCTGCCTGCTCCTCTTACATACAACTTTTGGGGATGATAGCCTTTAATTTTCTACAGCACTTCAAAATAGATTCTTTCTGTGGTCTGCATTAGAATTTTTTTAACATCCATATAGGAATTTTATGCCCATTAAATTCTATTTAAAAACCTTATGGCAGAGAAAGGCCAGGTGCAGTGGCTCACACCTGTAATCCCAACACTTTGGGAGGCTGAAGTGGGAGGATTCCTTGAGCCTGGGAGCTTGAGACTGGCCATGACAATATAGTGAGACCTTATCTGTACAAAAAACAATAATAAATAACAAAATTAGCCAGCCATTGTGGCATGAGCCTGTAGTCCCAGATACTCAAGAGGCTGAGTATTGTTTCTGTCCAGGAGGTGGAGCTGCAGTGAGCTGTGACTGCACCACTGTACTCCAGCCTGGGTGACAGAGCAAGACCCTGTCTCAAAACAGAGAGAGAGAGAGAGAGAGAGAGAGAGAGAGAATACTGGTCAGGAGCTCACTTACCTATAGGCTGGTACAATGAATATATTTTTGCAATATATGCCTAGTTTACAATGACCTGGTTAATTATTCCCTCCTCTACTCAGGAAAAGACAACATGGAGACAACAAAAGAATCTCTGGAGTGAGGCATTGTGAAATTTTATTGAAGCTCTAAAACTTAACAGCTATGGAAATTGTTAAGTTTCTCAATGCTTTGTACCTTAATTTCCTCATAGGTAAACTTCTCTGACAATTATCCCCGTCTCATCCCCTCTCTCTTACTTTATAAATTTTCCATTTATTTTGAGTTTTTTCTGTACTTATTTATTTATTTAATTTGATAATTGTCAATAATTGCATATCTTTATGGGGTACAATGTGATGTTATGATGCATGTATATGTTTTAGAATGATCAAATCAGTCTAATTAGCATATCTATCACCTCACATATTTATACATTCTTTGTGGTGAGAACATTTAAAATCGATTCTTTTAACAATTTTGAAATATACAATACATTATTATGACCCATAGTTGCCATCTTGTGTAATTGATGACTAGAAGAATTTACTCTTCTTGTCTAACTGAAACTTTGTACCATTTGCCTCACATTTCCTCTTTCCCTATTCTTTCCAAACCCCCAGCCTCTGATGACCACCATTCTACTCTGTATTTCTATGAATTCAACTTTTTTGTATTCCACATGTAAGTAAGATTACATGGTACTTATCTATCTGTGCCTAAGTTACTTTCCTGAGCATAATGCCCTCTAGATTATACATGATGTTATAAAGGACAAAATTTCCTCCTTTTTAAAGGCTGAATGGTATTCCATTGTGAATATATACCACCTTTTTCTACCCACTTATCCACTGATGGACATTTAAATTGTTTCTATAGCTTGGCTCTTGTGAATAATGCTGTGATGAATGTGGGAGTGCAGATGGCTCTTCAACATACTGATTTCAATTTATTTGGATATATACCCAGAACTGGGATGGCTGGATACCATGGTAGTTTTGTTTACAGTTTTTTAAGGAAACTCCATACTGTTTTCCACAATGTCTGTATTAATTTCCATACCTACCTGCAATATTCTACATGCTCACCAACACTTCTTGTCTTTCATCTTTTTTATGATAGCCATTCCAAAAGGTATGATGAGTTGATATCTCACTGTGGTTTTACTTTGCATTTCCCTGATGATTAGTGATGTTGAGCAATTTTTTTTATATTATTGTTGGCCATTTCTATATCTTCTTTTGAGAAATGTCTATTCAGGTTCTTTGGCCATTTTTTTTTTAGCAGGGTTATTTCCTTGTTATTGAGTAGTTTGAGTTTGTTAAATATTTTGAATTTATCCCCTTATCAGATGCATAATTTGAAAATATTTTCCCCCATTCTATAGATTGTCTCTTCATCGTGTTAATTGTTTACTTTGCTATACAAAAGCTTTTTAGTTTTATCTAGTCTCATTTGTCTATTCCATTTTTATTTTATTGCCTGTGCTTTTGGGGTTTTATCCAAGAAATCATTGCCCAGACCAATGCCATGGAGTTTTCTGCTGTTTTCCTCTACAGTTTCAGGTCATACACTTAAGTCTTTAATCTCTTTTAAGCTGATTCTTATATATGGGGTGAGGTAAAGGTCCAGTTTCAGCAAGTGAATAGCCAATTATCACCAACATACAAATATGTTATAATAGCTTCCATCTTAACCTAAAAAAGAAATGATAGAAACACACAAACTCCCTCTCTTGACACCACATTCTACTGCTGCTACCTCCCAATATCTCAATAGCAAACCACTTTTAAAATCCTCTTTACAGTGTCTTGTTTACTTCCATTTTTCTCCTGAAGTTTCTCTAATCATACCCACCGCCACCAAAAAAACAAACTACTTCTGATCGAGATCATGAATGGCCTCTAGTTTGCCAAATAAATTGTCTAATTCTCATACCTTGGATAACTCGTTTATTCAGTGGCCTTTGACGTCAGTGGTTTATGATCACTCTTTCCAAATCCTTTTTCACTTGGTAAATGGGACACTACATGTTAAATAAATATAAGCATAAACCACAAAATGTTCATTTGCTTATTCCTCTAAGTGCTTCTCTTCCATACTGGTGCTCATTTCCTGAGTTATGTCATCCAGAAGCATTACCTCAAATATTAAATATTATATGTTCACTAATTACTTCAAATATATATCTCAGACAATACAATTCTTTCTTTCCTTCTTTCTCTCTTTCTTTCTCTTTTTCTTTCTCTTTCCCCCTCCCTTTTTCCTTTCCCTTTTTCCCTTCCCTTCCCTTTTCCCCTTCCCCTTCCCCTTCCCCCTCCCCCCCTCCCCTCCCCTCCCCTCCCCTCCCCTCCCCTCCCCTCCCCTCCTCTCTTCTCTTCTTTCTTTTCTTTTTTTCTTTCTCATGGTCTTCCTGCATGTCCCAGCCCCAGAGTGAGGTGGCTCTTCAAAAACACGATCACAGGGCACTACAGCCTCGAACTCCTGGGTTTACATGATCCTCACATAGCCTTCTGAGTTTCTGAAATTATATAGCGGAGGCAACAGACACGTGTCATTGTACCCAGCTTTAGAAAATTTGCTTCATCTTCAAACTGTATGCCTTTAGCTTCTGGCAAATTTATGTGCATTCTTGTTACAAATTTAGAAAATGTTTTCTGTTACTTGCAACCTCAAAGTCCAAACACAGTTGGCTAACGAAACTTCTGGGAATGTTGCCCCTGATATCTTGACTAAAGTTCCTGTTTAAATGTTGAGACACAGACAGGGCAATTTTCAGAAGACCCTGGTTAAACTACATGAGTGAAGTATGTGAAGAAAAACGCAGTTCGTTGAGTTTTTCTGCAGTTTTTTCATATTAGCGAAAATTAGCTGATCAAACTTACAATTATTTTATTTGGGGGAAAACTAGGGATGTCTTTGTTAGCATGGTAAAGCTACTTAACCATGGGTATGATTAGACTGGAAAGCCAGGAAGAAATAGGTGTCTGCACATGGTAGTACATAAAAACATTTAAAGAGAGTGCGGGTGGGGTGGCTCACACCTGTAATCCCAGCACTTTGGGAGGCCAATGTAGGCAGATCACCTGAGGTCAGGAGTTCGAGACCAGCCTGGCCAACATGGAGAAAACTTGTCTCTACTAAAAATACAAAAATTAGTCGGGCATGGTGGTGGGCACCTGTAATCCCAGTTACTTGGTAGGCTGAGGCAGGAGAATTGCTTGAACCTGGGAGTCGGAGGTTGCAATGAGCCAAGATCGCGCCATTGCACTCCAGCCTGGGGGAGAGAGTGAAACTCTGTTTGGAAAAAAAAAAAAAAAAAAAAGAAGAAAGAAACACATTTGTTTATTGGATTTATTGATTGGATGAATAAGTGAGTAAGTGAGTGCCCAATGAACTCTAGACCAGAGGGAGCCATTAGCATGATATCCACAAAAGAGAACGTTAAGTAGGTATCTACTGAAACATATTTAAAAGGTATACTTGAAAGGTTTCATTTTCAGCAAGATAAACATTTATCTTTTCATTTGAAGTTATCTTGCCAGGCATCTAAAAAATAGAAACAGTGTAGGAAGTAAAAGAAAGACATTATAAAGTATTTTACAGTCAAGAATGATCTTAAAACAGTTACAAGTGCCTAATATTTTGAGAAAATAAACACAAGAGAGCAAGGTATACTGGAACAGTCCCATAATTGTGTTAAGTCCCATAAGGTTAAAGTCCATCACATTAAGCATTTTATAATTGAACTGTTGAGAAACAAATTAAAATTTTAATGATCTTTCCTCCCTTTGGAAGTAAACGTAGTTCCTTATTACCAATGCTGCCAGAACACATAATATTATTGTCTAATCAGCACTTAATGACCTACCCTTAGTGCTTCTAATTTTACATAATTAATGTGCATGTGAAATAGGATTGCAAATGTTTTATTTTCATATGCCACATGTTGAAAAAATATAAGCCACCTACTACTAAATTCTTTTTGTCTGTTTTTTTTAACTTTCATTTTAGGTTTGGAGGTACATGTGAAGGTTTGTTACATAGGTAAACGTGTCATGGGGGCTTGTCATACATATTATTTCATCACCCAGGTGTTAAGCCCAGTACCCAATAATTATTTTTTCTGCTCCCCTCCCTTCTCCCACCCTCCCCCCTCAAGTAGACCCCAATGTTTGTTGTTTCCTTCTTTGTGTTCATAAGTTCTTATGATTTCATCCTACTTATAAGTTAGAACATGCTGTCTATGGTTTCCCATTCCTGTGTTAGTTTGCTAAGTATAATAGCCTCCAACTTCATCCATGTTCCCACAAAAGACATGATCTCATTCTTTTTTTATGGCTGCATAGTATTCCATGGTGTATATGTACCTCATTTCCTTTATCCAATCTGTCATTAATAGGCATTTAGGTTGACTCCATATCTTTGCTATTTTGAATAGTGCTGCAGTGAACATTCACATGCATGTGTCTCTATGGTTGAATGATTTATATTTCTCTGGGTATACACCCAGTAATGGGATTGGTGATGGTAGTTCTACTTTTAGCTTTTTGTAGGATTGCCATACTACTTTCCACAATGGTTGAACTAATTTACACTCCCATAAAAGTGTATAAAGTTTCACTTTTCTCCACAAACTCGTCAGCATCTGTTATTGTTTGACTTTTTAGTAATAGCCATTCTCATTAGTGTGAGATGGTATCTCATTGTGGTTTTGATTTGCATTTCTCTAATAATCAATGATATTGAGCTTTTTCTTTATGTGCTTGTTGGCTGCGTACACATTTACTTTTGAAAAGTGTCTGTTCGTTCTTTTGCACCCTTTTTAATGGGCTTGTATATTTTTCTCTTGTAAATTTGTTAAAGCTTTTCATTGATGCTGGGTATTAGACCTTTGTCAGATGTATACTTTGCAAACGTTTTCTCTCATTCTGTAGGTAGGTTGTCTATTCATTCTGTTGATAGTTTCATTTGCTGTGCAGAAGCTCGAGTCTAATTAGATCCCATTTGTCAATTTTTGCCCTTGTTACAATTGCTTTTGGTGAGTTTGTCATCAAATTACATAAACAGAACTATCGACAAAACCCAATGATTATCTCAATAGATAGATGCAGGCTTTCCATAAAATTCAACATCTGTTCATGTAAAAAAAACTCTCAATAAACTAGGTATTGAAGGAACATACCTCAAAATAATAAGAGCCATCTGCAACAGGCCACAGCCAATACCATAGTGGAAGCCGGAAGCACTCTCCTTGAAAACAGGCACAAGACAAAAATGCCTTCTCTCTTCACTACTATACAACATAGTTTTGGAAGTTGTAGCCAGAGCAATCAGGAAAGAAAGAAATGAAAGGCATCCAAATAAGAAGAGAGGAAGTCAAACTATTCCTGTTTGCAGACGACATGATTTCATATCTAGAAACCCCATAGTCTCGACCCAAAAGCTCCTTCAGCTGATAACTTTAGCAAGGTTTCTAGATACAAAATCAACGTACAAAAATCACTAGCATTCCTATACACCAACGGCCAAGCCAAGAGCAAAATCAGGAAGGCAATCTCACTCACAATTGCCACAGAAAGCATAAAATGCCTAGGAATACAGCTAACCAGGGAGGTAAAAATCTCTACAATGAGAATTCCAAAGTACTGCTCAAAGAAATCAGAAAAGACACAAATTAATGGAAAAAACATCCTATGCTCATGGATGGAAAGAATCAATATCGTTAAAATGGCCCTACCATGCAAAGCAATTTACCGGTTCAATGCTATTCCTATCCAAATACCAATCTAATTCTTCACAGAACTAGATTCTTTCTTAAGAATTTCCCAACAGTTAGTATTACTTCATATATATGGGCATCGTATGTGTTTTGTGTCCACATGGACCAATTTGTATACTGCAATGATTTTGTTTTGATCATCCCATTCCCTTCCCCAAGTCTCTTGGTTACCTCTTTATGTGTCATTGGAAGGAATAACAAAGTAAATAAACAGAACAAAAATCTATTTTATGAGAAAAAATGTGATTCAACTTGCAAATGCTAAAAATGACCATTTTAAACTAAACACATTATTCTTCACTTATTCAGGAGCAATCATAGAGTACACATGTCCATTTATTCCTTTGTGCTTTCTCATACAAATCCCTCTAGCTATGAGTCTACAACTTCTTCTAATGATGGTCTCCTTCAAAAACTTTCCCCCTAAACTAAAAAGGTTTATTTCCTTTTCCACAATTCACTGTTTTCTTTTTTTTCCTGGGCTTTCATCTCTTGGCAGCCCTAACCAAACTTTTTCTGCTGAGTTAATATGTTTTAGGGAACAAAGTTTGTCCTCAGAGCTGTTCCATCCTTATCTGACACCTGGTCTTCATGCCTTTCTTTATGACACCTCTTCCAATCCTGCTGATCCTCCTTCATCACAGTGACTTGCTAAGTCAAGAGTATTTGGAAAAGCTTGGAATAATTTCAAGCCAAAGACCCTAGACATAGACTTGCACAGGAGATTGTTTTAATGGGAAGGGCACAAATGATCGTCACAAGGCTTGGGAAGGAAGCAAATTTAGAGTGTGAGTATGAGGCCAGCTTAAAAATATGAACAGGATTTTCAGGCTCAGCATTCAGTCCAGGAATGACTTCCAAAGCTTCAAGCCAACTAGGGGGCACAAGCAGAAGCCTATGTGGGCTGCACAGACCCAGATAGGTTAACCGCCAATGGCCCAATTTGAAAAGGAAGGCTTAAGCAGGAACATGCCAATTACCCAGGCACCAACCCAGTATTCAAGCTGGGCCTGAGAAAGCTATAGGAAGCATATTTTTTAAACCAGATGACTAGTAACGGCTATGCAGAATCTGGCAGAGATGTACAGATTTATATAAACAGTGTGGGGCTGGTGACTCCAGAACAGGAAATGGTTTATTTTTTGCTTTTGTTTGTAGTCATTTTTCTGCATGTGACTAAGGGATGGCAGGTGCAGGATGCTTCCAGAGGGAGGCAGAGCTCTGCAGGTGCCACTGTTTGCAGCAGAGGGTGAATTCCCCATGAATGGTTTTCTTCCTTCTTATCTCCCTGTCCTTGACAAGTATCCGAATTCTCCTTTTACTCCTTCACCTGATTTTTCCTTGTCTGTGTCTGTGCTGAAAAGCAAAGATAATTATTTAAATAATATGACTATTTGTCAAAGGCATTTAGCCACATTATTTTCCCCTTTAACGAGGTAGGAGTGATATTGGGGAAATTTTACATTTAGTTGGCATAAATGTTCTCAGAAAATTAAAATAAATGCAAAAGATGACATTTCACAAGATTGCTTTCCATTCTTAACATAATGAACAATTCAGTCACTGTTGAATAGCCCAATCTATTTTATTTCTTTGAACAAATTCCATTGTAAGAGCCAACATTATCCATGTGCTTCCAAAGCAGAAAGTAATTATCATCACAATTAGCTTTTACAAAGATACACATTTTCCTTATGGTGTTGCTTCTCATCTTCACCTTCCTCTCCAATTTGTATTCATATCTTCAAAGTGGCTGTACAAAAAAAGATATATTCAAAGTGGCTGTATAAAAAGATCACGCCTTCTGCATCTACTTATATAGCTCTGTTGAGGAACTCTGTAGAGACAGTAAAATATAAATAACTGTTGCCTGAGTCACGGAAGTTACATTTTAGCCAATATGTAAGGCCAAGACATATTGTCAGGGTCTTTTGAGATTCTGAAGTAACTCCAGAAATATAGATGCTACTTTACACTGAGGAAAATATATTCCAAGGAATTTCTCTTTGGATATTTATGAAACACATGAGGCTTTTTAACTGCTTCTCTGACCTCCATTATTCCCTGATCCTTTACAGTCTTTTGAGACAAGTAGTACTTTTATCTAAAATTGGATATACCTTAGAAAAAATATTTGGCATAAATACATATCTTTACTCTTCACAACAAAGCTGTGGAAGCAAATGGGAGGTTGGGCAGATGAGACCTCTTGCCCTCACGATAAAACTGTGTAGGCCGAGATGGGCCAATCTAAGATATTAGTGGTTGTCTAAGGTATGCCAGGCCATCCAAAGGCCTAATGTTATTCACTTGACTCCTATGGTTAGACTCTCCAGAATCCAGGATGCCTCCTGCTAAATGGTGGCAGAAGGAGAAGACACAAAAAGCACAAAAAGGATCTAGCTTCTGAATGCAGTCATATTGGATAATCTTTTTCATTGACTAGTTATTTGATCTTATAAATTCAGTGGTAGTGAGAAGCTCTCTAAGAATTTGGAAACCAGAGAAATAAGATTATGCTCTAAGAGTTAAATCATAAACTCCACTGCAAATGAGAGATTCACAATCACCTTGAAGAGATTAGTTGGTTTTACATCCAGAGCAATATAAAATAAAATATTAGTGAATTTTAAAAGGATTTTTTTTGAATCAGCAATTGATTAGCACAGAACAGAATACAGAAAACCAAAAACAGTCCACGAGGCAACTGATGATACCAGCCCCTCCCTCCAGTCCTCTTCTAGGGAAACAGTATAAGTACACAAAATCCAACCTGCTTAGTTTTAGTGCAGGTATGTCTCTATTCTGATGGGGGATGAATCTGTCTATCAAAACTCTGATGCAGTTTAATATTGAAATGCTGAACTCATTCCCCTTGCCCCCATTCTATGCTTACCAATCAATTTTACGATTATAATTTTATTTTGCAAGACAGACTTTTTCTTCAGTGAAAGAAGACTAGCTGGAGTACATGCATGGCTAATCTCCTCTTTCAGGCTTAGTTAGTGTGATCACATCCCCAAAGTACAGGTCCTGCCAAAGTCCAGTCACAAGGCAGGCAAAGTTGAGGAATGATAGTGGTGAAATGAATAAGGTAAATAGATATTTACAAGGCTGCTGACTGCCTGCCAGGCAGCTTCTATGATGACACCACAAAGTCAGTGCATTGGTAGAGAAGTAGAGAACCTAGTTCAAAGTGAGGAGATATTCCTAGGCTACTTATGTTTTTCAGAAATAACAGGCACCATACTAAAGAGTGTGAAGAGTGTATGGAGGTCTTGAAGTGCTTTCAGAGAACAGAGACCCATGAGGTGAAAAGACTAGAAACCAGGTTGTACGAAGAATTAGGGAAGTCACTTAGCCCAGAGAAAAGAAGAGGGGAAGAATAAGAACATGAAAACTACCTTTATAATCCAATGGGTTATCACATGAAAGAAGATATAAACTGGCTGTATATTGATATCAGATTACATAAGAACCAAAGGGTGAAACTTATATGAAGACAGTTTTTAGATCATTCCAAAGAGTATATAAAATGTAAGTATTTAATAGGTAGAGCTTCTCAATGACGAAAGGATCTGTCCCATGAGAAAATAAATTTTCTGGTTTTGTAGCTATTCTAGCAAAAGCTATATAACAGAAACTTAGAGATATTGCGGAATAGATGCTTGGAGTAGATATTTTAGTAACTTTAAAATTTTATCTTGTATGATTCCATACTTAATAATTTTACATATTTAAAAATATAACTGAAGGATGTAATTCTAAGCTATGAAATACTTACTGTGGTATATAGATAATTTATTGTATTCCTAAGGTGACACTTTTTATCTTCATTTTAACATAATTATATTAACCATTATCATTGATTCATCAAGTATCTCATCGACTAAGAATATTTCCTTTTATTTATTTTGAAGAATGTAATAAATTCAAGTAAGCTACCAAAACAACATCAAAAACTAACACACATCAAGTAAAGCAATAAACCTATAGAAAATATTGCAAGACAGCAAAAACAATAAATGTTATTGAGCCAAGTTAATGAAAATTTAAATTATATGCCATGTCCATGGATTAGAAGATTTAAACTAGTAAACATGCCAGTTCTCAAATAATCTATAGAACCATTTGGATCCCAATCTAAATATCAATATCTGTAGGGCAAATATTCATGTGTGAGTCTGCATGTGTATTTGTGTGTGTGTGGTGTGTATTGACAAGCTGATTCTACCATTTCTATGGAAACATAAAAGGCAGAAAAAGTATTCAGTGCAATTTTAAGGAGAAGCAAACAAAAATGGACTTGATTTGCAAGACAGCAAGACGTATTTTAAAACTATAGTAACTAAGATAGTATGACATTGCAGCATGAAAAAAATAACAAACCAATGTCACAGAGATTTCAGAAACAGACTGCAAAATCATCATCTGATTTTTCACAAAGTTAATACTGTATAACAGTTGATAAATAATTGTCTTTTCAATAATTGTTCCTGTTTTAGATGGACAGACATTGACAACTACCTTGTATCATATTCCTTCTGCCAAAATTCAGCAGATTCAAATCTAAATATAAAATGTAATACAATAAGAGAAAATATAGAACATCTTTGACATCTTGAAGTGAATAAAACATTTCTTAAACAAAAAATTAAAAAATATATTGATGAACAAATTGATAAATTGGATTCCTTATATATGCAATGGAAAACACTGAAAGTATCAAGTGTTGGTAAGGATTTGAAGCAACCAGAAATCTCACAGACTCTGGTGGAGATGTAAATAGGCACATACACTTTGGAAAATTGACTTAATTTTATTACTAGGTATATATCAAAAAAATACATTATTGCTAATGTGAAAACATATCCTAGAACCTACATAGCATCACTTTTCGCCATGGCTAAGAACAGAAGATATACAATTAACCATCAATAGTAGAATTTATAAATATATTCACACAATGGTACAACATACACCAATGAGAATAAAGGGTCCATAATAACCTAGATGGATAAGTTCCTGGACACATACACCCTCCCAAGACTGAAGCAGGAAGAAATGGATTTCCTGAACAGACTGATAACAAGCTCTGAAATTGAATCAGTAATAAATAGCCTACCCACCAAAAGAGACCAGGACTGATGCATTCACAGACGAATTATACGAGATGTACAAAAGAGAGTGGGTACAATGCCTATGGAAACTATTATAAAAAAATGAGGAGAAACTCCTCCCCAGCTCATTCTATGAGGCCAGCATCATCCTGATACCAAAACCTGGCAGAGACATAACACCACCAAAAACCTTCAGGCCAGTATCCTTGATGAACTTTGATGCCAAAGTCCTCAACAAAATACTAGCAAACCAAATCCAAAAGCGTATCAAAACGCGAATTTACCACAATTGAATAGGCTTCATCCTTGGGATGCAAGGTTGGTTCAACATATGCAAATCAATAAATGTGATTCATTACTCAAAAAGAACTAAAGACAAAAACCTCATACTTATCCCAATAGGTGCAGAAACGGTTTTCAATAACATTCAACATCCTTTCATGTTAAAAATCCTCAACAAACTAGGCATTGAAAGAACATACCTCAAAATAATAAGAGTGATCTATGACACATGCACAGCCAACATCATACTGAACAGGCAAAAGCTGCAAGCATTCTCCTTGAGAACCAAACACCACTCCTATTCAACATAGTGCTGGATATGCTAGCCAGAGCAATCAGGCAAGAGAAAGAAATAAAAGGCACCCAAATAAGAAGAGAGAAGTCTGAAGATCTTTGTTTGCAGGAAATATTATTTTATACATAGAAAAATCTCATAGCCCTGCCCAAAAGATTCTAGATCTGATAAACAACTTCAGTAAAGTTTCAGGATACAAAATCAATATACAAAAATCACTAGCATTCCTATACACCAAAAACAGCCAAGCTGAGAGCCAAATCAGGAAGGCAATCCCATTCACGATATCCACAAAAATAATAAAATACCTAAGAATACTTGTGACCAGGGAAGTGGGAGATTTGTGCAATGAGAATTCCAAAACACTGCTTGAAGTAGTCAGAGAAGACACAAATATATGGAAAATATTTCATGCTCAATTATAGGAAGAACCAATATCATTTAAATGACCATACTGTCCAAAGAAATTTACTATTCAATGCTATTCCTATTACTACCAATGACATTCTTCACAGAACTAGAAAAACCTATTTTAAAATTTGTATGGAACCAAAAAGAGCCTGAATATTGAAGGCAATAGTAAGCATACATAACAAATCTGAAGGTATGTTACCCGAGTTCAAACTATACTACATAGCTACAGTGACCAAAACAGCATGCTACTAGTACAAAAACAGACATATAGAACAATGGAATAGAATAGAGAACCCAGAAATAGGCTGAACACCTGCAACCATCTGATCTTCAATGAAGCTGAAAAAAACAAGCATTGGGAAAAGGAGTCCCTAACAATAAATGGTGCTGAGAAAAAAGACTAGCCATATGCAGAAGATTGAAATTGGACCCATTCCTTACACTATATAAAAAATCAACTCAAGATGGATAAAAGGCTTAAATGTAAAACCCCAAACTGTAAGAGTCCTTGAAGACATCTTAGGTAATACCATTCTAGATGTCGGAATGGGCAAAGATTTCATGATAAAGATGTCAAAAGCAATCACAAAAAAAGCAAATAATTAAAAATGGGATGTAATTAAACTTAAGAGCTTCTGCACAGCAAAAGAAACAATCAATATAGTAAACAGACAGTCTACAGAATTGGAGAAAATATTTGCAAGCTGTGCATCTGATAAAGGTCTAATGTACAGCATCTATAAGAGACTTAATCAAATTTACAAGAAAAGAAAAAGACCCCATTAAAAAGTTGGCAAAGGACATGAACAGACACTTCAGAAAAGGAGACATACTTGTCAACAAGCATATGAAAAAAAGCTCAACATCACTGATCATTAGAGAAATGCAAATCAAAACCACATGAGATAACATCTCACACCAGTCAGAATGGCTATTAGTAATACAAAGTCAAATAATAGGGAATGCTTATATCCTGTTGGTTGGTGTGTAAAGTGGTTTAACCAGTATTGATAGCAGAGTGGCAATTCCTCAAAGAGCTAAAAACAAAATTACCATTTGACCCAGCAATCCCATTACTGGGTATATACCCAAAGTAATATAAATCATTCTACCATTGAGACACATGAGCATATATGTTTATGGAAGCACTATTCACAACAGCAAAGATATAGAATCAATCTTGATGCCCATCAATGACAGACTGGATAAAGGAAATGTGGTGCATATACAGTGTGGAATACTATGCAGCCACAAAAAATGAGATCAGGTCTTTTACAGGAATGTGGATGGAGCTGGACATCAGTATCCTTATCAAACTAACACAGGAACAGAAAGGCAAATATTGCATGTTCTCAAGTATAAGTGGGAGCTAAATGATAAGACCTCATGGACACAAAGAGGGGAACAACAGACACTGGGGCCTACTTGAGTGTGGAGGGTGAAAGGAGGGCAAGGATCAGAAAACATAACTATTGGGTACTAGGTTTGCTACCTGGATGTTAAAATAATCTGTACAACAAACCCTTGTGTCAGGAGTTTACCTATATAACAAACCTGCACATATACATCTAAACTTAAAATAAAAGTTAAAAAATAAAATAAAATCTATCATAAGGTAAGAATATGTCATAATGATGCTAATGTTATAATTTTATAATCTTAAAATAAATTGAACAGTTAATAATAAATGCTTCATTATATTATTTAATGTCTTAATCTCTTCAGAGGATTAAATTATATTAACTCTCTTCTATTCTTGCTTGTAGTTTGTATTCATTAGTATAAAAAGGCATTCAATTGCTACAATGGAGTACAGTTTTATTTATCTATCATAATGTATTTAATGGGGAATGGTTGTATACAAGGACAACAAGATATTATCAAATGAACTGAAAATGATGGACTATATCTGCAGAAGGGAAATAATATAAATAATTTATGAAATGAGAATGAATTATTTCTGGTGAAAATTTTTCTTCAGAATCAATCGTCATGCACATGAAAACAGCATGAATCAGAAATTGATTTTTTTTTTCTTTGAGACGAGTCTTGCTCTGTTGCCACACTGGAGTGCAATGGCACGATCTTGGCTCACTGCAACCTCCACCTCCCAGGTTCAAGCGGTTCTCCTGCCTCAACCTCCCAAGTAGCTGGGACTACAGGTGTGTGCCACCTTGCCCAGCTAATTCTTGTATTTTTAGTAGAGACAGGGTTTCACCATGTTGGCCAGGATGGTCTTGATCTTTTGACCTTGTGATCCACCCGACTAGGCCTCCCAAAGTGCTGGGATTACAGGAGTGAACCAACGCACCCAGCCAGAAATTTAAATAGTTATAATGGAAATAGTACAAAAAAAAAAAAAAAACTGGACAACTTCAAACAAGAGTTGACTAATCATAAGAAAGAATTGAAGGTAAAGACAAAATAGTCATAGTAATTAAGACTAAATTAGAAGCTGATAAAAGTAGAATAGATTCAATTAAAAATATAATGAAAAGATATGAGGCAATGTATAAATGTGCTTATGAGAATAAAAGAAAACAAAACCAAACCTTAAAAGTAGCTCAAAAGGGTCAGAGAGAATGATGATTTTTAATGCAGTTAGGAGAACAGATCTACGTTTCAAGGTGAATTACATGAAGAAGAAAAACAAAACAATCCAACAGAATTAATAGTTAAAAATATTCTCCAGGAAAACCATAGGGAAATAAAAGTTCTATAACCATAGAGAAATAAAAGTCTATAATTATATATAAAAAGGATACATGGTGCACATGGAAACATTAACTCAGAATTGCCGTCTTGAAGACATTAAAAATATTTAAGTTTGAAGATAACGAATTCCCCTAGGACACCAATAAAATAAAAAACAAAAAATAAGTCACTTACAAAGAAAAATAACTTTGAACTCAGAATTTTTATAGTTATATAGAAATAAAGATAACATTAAACAGCAGCTTCAAAAAAACTTGAGGAAAGAAAAGTGTGAGCCAAGAATTTTATTTCCAGCCAAGCTGTCTTTCAAGTATAATGGTTATAAAGACACAAATTTAAACATGTCAGAACTTGAGAATACTGTATCCAAAAGCCCTTCTGAGTAATTTACAAAAAGTTGAGTATCATCCAACTAAGAGTTGACTAGTAAAATTTTGGCAAAAAAATTAAGATTACTATTGAATATTTTTAATCATATTTATAATGGAGACAAGGGTGGAAGAATAGAATGTAATTATTATCTGTTCTGACATTAAAAAGTAATAATGCTACAAAAAGGAAAACAGGAAGATAATGAAGAAATGAGAATACACTCAGCAATGGTTACATAAATGATGGGTGTAGTCAATGAGTAGATTGTAAACTGCTAAGTCAAAGAGAGGAGACCTAATTAAGGGAAAAGTGGACCAAAGATATTATTAAAGGTATTGTCAAAAAGGTACCCTCTAGAAGAAAAACTGAAATCTTTAGAAATAAAAAAAAATAGAAAAGAAGAAAATAAAACAAAACACATGCAGAGAGGGAAAAGAATATATAAAATATTATACCCAGTTCAGAACAAACATATTAACCATATTCATAAGTAGAAATCAACTTAACTTGTGTATTAAAAGAAATAACATTTTACATTGCCTTCCAACCAAAATATAATTCTATGTTTTAGGTAAAGATAGACTAAAAATAAAGATATTCAATAAGACTAAAACCACAGGGGTGGACAAATGAATATGAGACAAATGTATATAACAAAATGAAGCCAATTGGAAACAGGTGTTTTAATCTTACGCAAGTTGAGGTGGAATCCAGTTAAAAAGTATTAAAATTTACAGTGACGAACACCTTAAAATATTATAGGCCAAAATGTACAATGATGATATAGTTACGAGTATTAGTGCAGCAAATACAGCAGTTTATACATAGAGCAGAAGACATATAAGGTATAAGGAGAAATAAGTAGAAACACATAATCAAATATTTTGGCCTTCAACACACTATGCTTAGTCCAAGATAGACTAACAGAATAAATAAAGATATAGAAGATATAAGTAACATAATCAATAAGGTAGATTTTATTGTGATGTTTGTGTTGGTGTGTGTTTACATACAAATTTTACATGCATGTAACACAGAATATAGCTTTCTCTCAAGCACTAGTTTCTCTTCACAAAAATTGATTATATATTCAGTGTGAAATAATACCTCATTAATTTCCTTAAAGTAGAAATAATAGTAATAACATTCTTCAATTACAGTATAACAAAACTGGAATTAACCATAAGAAAAAAATGGCCCTTTCATCTGTGAGGAAAAATCTCTGCTATACAAATGTAGGAGAAAAGATAAAATAGAAGTAAAATTTGTAAATTAAAATAGTAAAATTTCCAAAAAATAAAAATAACTAAGGAGATAAAATAAAACACAAAACAAGTCCAAATTTAAAAATTAGTAAGAGAAAAATAAAGCAAGTAAATACAAGGGTTTAAGAAAAAAGCGTAAGTACAGGACTAGTGAAAGGGAAAACAGGAAAAAACATAATAAATCAATAGACTGATTCTTTCAGGAAAAAAACAGAAGACAGACATTAGCTAATTTAAAAAAGAAAGAAAATGAAAAAGTACAAATTTACAAATCGAATAGGAAAATAACTACTGAAACAAAAAAAATAGAAAAATCAAGAAAGGTTACTTTGTATAAGTCCATACAAATATATGTGAAAGCCTAGGTGAAGGAAAAATAACCAATAAAAATAAAAATAATCAAATTTTACTAGAAGAGAGATAGAATTTTTAAATCAAGCTATCTCCATAAAGAAATTGAGAAGATTTTAAAAAGGAACTCTACTTGAAGTAGCACCATATTTAGTTCCTTTTATAGAGGAGTTCTTAGCGCATTGTAGAGACTAGATAATCATAATTATAACGCTACCTACATTTTTCCATGCCAAAAAGGAAATCTTCTTTCTAATTCTTTTAATGAATCATACATAATTTTAATATATAAGTTGAAAATAATAACACTAAGAACATAGATGTAAAATTATAAATAAAACATTAGCAAGTAAAATTCTATACCACATTCAAAAATATAA
The DNA here is from genome assembly GCF_009828535.3 of Hylobates moloch. Taxonomy (NCBI): domain Eukaryota; kingdom Metazoa; phylum Chordata; class Mammalia; order Primates; family Hylobatidae; genus Hylobates; species Hylobates moloch. Next base: position 433,329 of record NW_026652331.1, read on the forward strand.
TAAATACAATATAAAACAGTAACATTTATTCTGAGAATGCAAGAATAGTTCAATATTAGGATGCCCATTTATGTACCCCAATCCTCAAGCTGAGAACATGTTTAATGGGTAAATATTTAGTTGCATTCCCATTGGTCCCATTGGTTCCTGAAGACGACTGGCTACATAAGTATGCATCCAGTGCTGTCACACAGCTATTCATGCTTAAAAGGCACTCTCACTTAATGCTCTTTTGAAGCCATCTTGAAACTCTTAATCGTTTTTTAACAAGAAATTATTGTTAAATAATTTATTGCACATTAGACATAAGCAGATCTTGGCTCAGTCACTAATTATCCATTTATCTTTGGGTAAGTCACTTAACCTCTCTGTGTCATGATGTTGTGCCATACTATGGTGGAGATGAAGATGGTATGTCACAATACCAGGCAAATAGTGCCATATTAAGTAATAGATACATGATAATTATTATCATGCTGTTAAGGCTGTAGTGGCAATCGTAGTTACTGTTGTGGTTATTTTTTCCCTAGGTGTAGTAGTATTGGCCAAAAAGAGGGAGTAGGCAACTCTGATTTGAGTATCAGAGATTGCTTCGTAATGAAATAAATCCTTTAGCTGAGTCTCGACAGCTGAGCCCAATCAGCCATGAAGAAGAAAGGTGTTCAAGATAAAGGAAAGAGCAAATACAAAGGCACCGAGGGAGGCTTACAATCAGAGGGGAATCTATAGGAGGAAGCATGGTAGCCAGGAGCACAGGCTTAGATGAATTTAGGTTAGAATCTCACCTCCACCAGCTGCATGACCTTGAAATTACCTTTGATCTCTGTGCTTTAGTTTTTACTCATCTTTAAATAGAGATGATATTATATGGTACCTACCTCATAGAGTTATTTTGAGAATGAAATGAGTTTACATACGTCAAGTACAGAGAAAAGCACCTAGCAAATTAGAAATGCCAAATATGATATATTATTATCCACGAAAATCTGAGCCTTGCAAAAGATTTAAAAGAATTATGTAAGGACCAGTTCATAACTCGGATTAGTCCGCCATGCTGAAGTCCCTGAATGTGATCATACAGGCAATGCAAGACAACTAAAGTGTTTATGCACAATTATGACATGATCTGACCTGCCTTGTAGAAAACTGCTACGGCCGCGTTATAGAGACTTGGAGAATGGTAGAAGAAAAGTTGACTTCTAGTTGCTGTTGCTTGCCCTGCTGGCGCACGTGACAAAAACAATTTTAGTGTAAGCAGTAGTCAACATTGAGCAGAAAATTCTCAGCTCAAGAAAGTGCCTTCTGGCCACAGCATCTGTCTCGAGAGGCACGCTGATGGAAGCTCAGCCATAATTCACATCAAAAACACTGCTTACACCATGCACCCAAGAAAGAGTCAAACATGTTCTTGATTGCCAGCCCTTGTACTATCTTTTCCAAATCAACTCCAGGCTCCTGGAGGCAAAGTTAGCCTCCTGCTGAGAGCTTTAACACTTCCAGTCCCATGATATCCAGTGTGTTGTCCTCACCATTTGCTAGCCCTTCCAGAGGATCCTTGGATTCAGGCCTGTCACACTCATTGTCACTCACAGCAGATGTAATGACATCCAATCAACAATGTTTACTGAGCACCCACTGTGCCTTAGAGCACAGAATTGAAGCTACAAAAACCCAGCACAGCAAAGCAAGCAATGGGAGAAGGTAGTGATCCTTGTGTCCTGTCTGACATCCCTGCCAATAGTATGAGTTCTTCCAGGTCATTAAGGAGTATTCGATATAACTAAATATGTGAATCACAGGCTACAGCTCTGCCAATTTCTAAGGTGTCTGACAGTTAGGAATTCACCAGGCATGGGACAATTCTAAGAATTCTGAATTCTCTTTGTGAGTCAAAGTGTCTGAGAATTCGTTATCCATAATCACTCATCTCTGGAATTCAACTTGATTTATGTATTTATTGGAGCCTATTTTCATTAGCAACAACTATTTAAAATAGTGAGAAATAAACTTTTGAGTATTATATTACATTTAAAGACTTTCCATAGAATCAATGCTAAATTGTTGTTTTCCTCCAGCAATTTGAGAGGTTTTGTTTTGTGAAGATAAACCATTTCTAACTATTACAGAGGGGAAAAAAACATGGTGCATACAATAAGACTGTATTTTACAAGTTTATTTCTCTCTAATTTATCCTGGCACCTTCATTCCCTTTTTTAAGATACTCTTGGGGGAAAAAAATCATGAACATTTAAGACCAAACTTCTTCGTCATAAATAGAAATATAATTATCATTTTGTGTTTTTTTCCTGAGTATACAAAAACCATTTTATGTGATACCATTATCTCACTGTCAATCATAAGTAATGTGAGTGGTTACCTTCTGCATTTCAAGGTTTTTTTTTTCTTTCTGCAAAATGTAATTCTCCACAGCCATTCCATAATTATATTTACAAAAATAGACGAAGGACCTTGCTACAGATCTCAAATTCGTCCAACAATTGAGATTGAACGGGATGTCAGATTGTTCAACTCTTCTGAAAGAAAAACATTCTGGAGATCCAGTTTGTGTGACAACAACATGCATTTAACAAAACAAAAAATAATCAATTCCACGCCAGTGACAGGAGGTGATTCAGCAAGCTGGCTGGCAGTATAGGTTGTTTAGCAGGTTTCACATTCCTAATTGGGTGTCTAGCTTGCTAAGTAGCAGCTGGTCTTTAATTAGTTGAAAAATTATTACCACTAAGAGTTGCTTTAAAAAGAAAAAGAACAAAATAATTAAAATGTTAAAATCCATATGGTGGGTGCTCATCCTCACTTGTCAATAGCTGTTTTCCTTCTTTATCACTAATAAGTTTAAAAATATTCCTAAGCCACTTACTTCTTAAAGTGTAACTCAAGTAAATGTAAAATCCCCAAAGACTCCTAGAATGACATTGCAAAATAATAGCTGCTTGTCATTTAATAATTCTTTTTGACTATGAATTATCTCCAACACCCCCCCTCCCCAAAGTTGAATATGTGATTAGTAAGGGAATCTTAGAACAATTCTCATTGTTAAAGGGACTAGTACATTTTCTGACCTGATTCGTTATAAACTATAATGACACTGGAGAAAATATCAGTACCTTACAGATGACAGGAAGAGGTCCTTTGCACACAGATTCCTTTCAAGGACTAGCAGAAAGTTATTTTGCCTGTAATTACAGAAAACCCACATTTGCTATAATATTGTAATTGTAATTATATCCTATTTAGATATAAAGTTTTGTAAAAATATAATCTATAGTATTTAGAGATAAACTAGCCTACATATTGAATAGGTTGTGAAATTCTGCATTTATTATACACATATTACAATGTTCCTTCCTCCCATATTGACAAATTAGTTTTCTTAGACCAACTGTTTTTAAAAAACATTTTACTTTTAAATATTTGTTTATTTTTGAGTTGAGTGGTAGTATAGTGGAAAGTGTATGAATTTGGTGCTAGTACAACTGGATTCAAGTTTTAGCTCACTCTTTTACGAACCTAATGTACTGTAATACATCTTTGGTTGTATTGTTCCTTCTACAATGTAAGAATAATAAAATCTAACTTACAAGATTATTGTCAGCTGAACAAAGTACCTAGCATTGTTTGTGGAATGTGACTTATGCATTCCAATATTTTCTTTTCTTACACTTATTTCAGTAGACATGTTATGCATTTCAGTTTTCTAGAAAAATAAATATTGGGTATACCATATGCTCTTATGATACAGTATCAGTGACATATGCTTTATACAGGTATGCAATGTCATTTTGAATAAACATATTTATTCATAAATAGTTGTGACTTGGTCAACTTTTGGAAGGTGAAGATCATCTGATTTCCATGCTATTCACCCTACAGTTGCTAGAGATAATGAGACTGATTTGGATGGAAACTCTGATATGAAGTTTACCTTTCATCCTTCTGAAATTTCTAACTCACATGAAGAAAAGAGTGTACTATGCAGGTATCCAAGTACAAGTTTGAGGCTTCACCCAACCCTATGATCCCATGTGGTTGCTTCTAGGGAAATATTCGTGTCTCTTCTAACAGAATCACAAACATCATTTTTTAAAATCTTTAAATTCTTCTTCAAACCACTTCTGTTCTTTATTTTAATGTGCACTCTTCAAGTTTATTACAGGACAATAAAAAGAATAATTTCCAATTAAGTTTCGCATCAACATTCATGCCCACTTTCCCGCTTGCTTTTCAGCACTGTCTGAGGTCTCTGCCCATGAAATCTCTCCATTATTATGTCCTGCATGTTGTCGAGTTCATGGCTGAAATTCAATAAATATCAAATTATCATATTCATTCAATGGCAATTTGGAAAAACACTAACATGTGGTACACTAAGATGCAAAGCAGGCAATATAGATTAATAGCAAACATTTGGTTGACATCTCTCATCTCACATGGATTGAAACTAAAACTTTATTGCACTTCTCTCTGGTCTGCCATACTGCCAGCTGCCTTTCCTACAGATGTTGCCAACATATGAAAGGGAGTCTGAGCATTAACCCCCTGTTGCATACCAACAAGGTGCAGAAGATCATGCAATAATTTGCTCCCTTTTCAACTGAAGACCTAACTGTTCATATGACATGATGGAAAACCTTATTGTCATACATTGTTACAAATGTCTGTAATTACTTCTGCTATACAAGCAAATGATTCATCTCATCCATTCCATCACACTCAAAGGAGACCCAAGTGACATTTTGTTTTCCTCTGTCCTTGATTTTCCCCAACTCAGAGCAAGTGCCGAACTCTTTGGCTGAATCACAGGGAGCCTAGTTAGGACATTTAAAGTTTTATCATATCTAGTCTGTGGGGTGACAGTGACTGCTTTTGAGTGGGTCAAGGACAAGATATAAACAATAATGGAGAATGCCTTCGTAGCTATGTCCTGAATTGACTGATGACAAGGAGAGACTGGCAACACTGCATGGGACTTTATGATAAACACAAATCCAAAAAATTCAAGAAAGGATGCCTATCTCAGAGATTTTCATATAGTTTCTTAGATTTTCTTCTCCATATATTATTCTCTGATGTTACCTGAAGACACCAATAGTATAGGGAACTCACAGGTTCTAACTTTTCGCTTCTTACAACCTTGAAATGTAATACAATATGCCAAATCTCTGTTATCCTTATTCACTGATCAAAATGAAATTTTGGAGGGGTTATCCATTCCTCCTTATGAACCCTTTAGTCTGAAGATAATATTTTTTCTTAAACTTTTTTTCATTTTATTTTATTATTATTATACTTTAAGTTTTAGGGTACATGTGCACAATGTGCAGCTTTGTTACATATGTATACATGTGCCATGTTGGTGTGCTGCACCCAGTAACTCGTCATTTAGTATTATGTATATCTCCCAATGCTATCCCTCCCCCCTCCCCCCACCCCACTGAATTGCCTATTCAGTATGATATTGGCTGTGGGTTTGTCATAGATAGCTCTTATTATTTTGAGATAGTCCCCGGAGTGTGATGTTCCCCTTCCTGTGTCCATGTGTTCTCATTGTTCAATTCCCACCTATGAGTGAGAACATGTGGTATTTGCTTTTTTGTCCTTGCGATAGTTTACTGAGAATGATGATTTCCAGTTTCATCCATGTCCCTACAAAGGACATGAACTCATTATTTTTTATGACCGCATAGTATTCAATGGTGTATATGTGCCACATTTTCTTAATCCAGTCTATCGTTGTTGGACATTTGGGTTGGTTCCAACTCTTTGCTATTGTGAATAGTGCCCAATAAACATACGTGTGCATGTGTCTTTGCAGCAGCATGATTTATACTCCTTTGGGTATATACCCAGTAATGGGATGGCTGGGTCAAATGGTATTTCTAGTTCTAGATCCCTGAGGAATCGCCACACTGTCTTCCACAATGGTTGAACTAGTTTACAGTCCCACCAACAGTGTAAAAGTGTTCCTATTTCTCCACATCCTCTCCAGCACCTGTTGTTTCCCGACTTTTTAATGATGGCCATTCTAACTGGTGTGAGATGGTATCTCATTGTGGTTTTGATTTGCATTTCTCTGATGGCCAGTGATGATGAGCATTTTTGCATGTGTTTCTTGGCTGCATAAATGTCTTCTTTTGAGAAGTGTCTGTTCATATTCTTTGCCCACTTTTTGATGGGGTTGTTTGTTTTTTTCTGGTAAATTTGTTTGAATTCATTGTAGATTCTGGATATTAGCCCTTTGTCAGATGAATAGGTTTCAAAAATATTCTCCCATTTTGTAGGTTGCCTGTTCACTCTGATGGTAGTTTCTTTTGCTGTGCAGAAGCAATTCAGTTTAATTAGATCTCATTTGTCAATTTTGGCTTTTGTTGCCATTGCTTTTGGTGTTTTAGACATGAAGTCCTTGCCCATGCCTATGTCCTGAATGGTATCGCCTAGGTTTTCTTCAAGGGTTTTTATGGTTTTAGGTCTAACATGTAAGTCTTTAATCCATCTTGAATTAATTTTTGTATAAGGTGTAAGGAAGGGATCCACTTTCAGCTTTCTACATATGGCTAGCTAGTTTTCCCAGCACCATTTATTAAATAGGGAATCCTTTCCCCATTGCTTGTTTTTGTTAGGTTTGTCAAAGATCAGATAGTTGTAGATATGCGGCATTATTTCTGAGGGCTCTGTTCTGTTCCATTGATCTATATCTCTGTTTTGGTACCAGTACCATGCTGTTTTGGTTACTGTAGCCTTGTAGTATAGTTTGAGTCAGCTAGCATGATGCCTCCAGCTTTGTTCTTTTGGCTTAGGATTGACTTGGCGATGCGGGCTCTTTTTTGGTTCCATATGAACTTTAAAGTAGGTTTTTCCAATTCTGTGAAGAAAGTCATTGGTAGCTTGATGGGGATGGCATGGAATCTATAAATTACGTTGGACAGTATGGCCATTTTCACAATATTGATTCTTCCAACCCATGAGCATGGAATGTTCTTCCATTTGTTTGCATCCTCTTTTATTTCATTGAGCAGTGGTTTGTAGTTCTCTTTGAAGAGGTCCTTCACGTCCCTTGTAAGTTGGATTCCTAGGTATTTTATTCTCTTTGAAGCCATTGTGAATGGGAGTTCACTCATGATTTGGCTCTCTGTTTGTCTGATATTGGTCTATAAAAATGTTTGTGATTTTTGTACATTGATTTTGTATGCTGAGACTTTGCTGAAGTTCCTTATCAGCTTAAGGAGATTTTGGGCTGAGACGATGGGGTTTTCTAGATATACAATCATGTCATCTGCAAACAGGGACAATTTGACTTCCTCTTTTCCTAATTGAATACCCTTTATTTTCTTCTCCTGCCTAATTGCCCTGGCCAGAACTTCCAACACTATGTTGAATAGGAGTGGTGAGAGAGGGCATCCCTGTCTTGTGCCAGTTTTCAAAGGGAATGCTTCCAGTTTTTGCCCATTCAGTATGATATTGGCTGTGGGTTTGTCATAGATAGCTCTTATTATTTTGAGATATGTCCCATCAATACCTAATTTATTGAGAGTTTTTAGCATGAAGGGTTGTTGAATTTTTTCAAAGGCCTTTTCTGCATCTATTGAGATAATCATGTGGTTTTTGTCTTTGGTTCTGTTTATATGCTGGATTACATTTATTGATTTGTGTATGTTGAACCAACCTTGCATCCCAGGGATGAAGCCCACTTGATCGTGGTGGATAAGCTTTTTGATATGCTGCTGGATTCGGTTTGCCAGTATTTTATTGAGGATTTTTGCATCAATATTCATCAAGGATATTGGTCTAAAATTCACTTTTTTGGTTGTGTCTCTGCCCGGCTTTGGTATCAGGATGATGCTGGCCTCATAAAATGAGTTAGAGAGGATTTCCTCTTTTTCTATTGATTGGAATAGTTTCAGAAGGAATGGTACCAGTTCCTCCTTGTACCTCTGGTAGAATTCGGCTGTGAATCCATCTGGTCCTGGACCCTTTTTGGTTGGTAAGCTATTGATTATTGCCATAATTTCAGAGCCTGTTATTTGTCTATTCAGAGATTCAACTTCTTGATTTAGTCTTGGGAGGGTGTATGTGTCAAGGAATTTATCCATTTCTTCTAGATTTTCTAGTTTATTTGTGTAGAGGTGTTTGTAGTATTCTCTGATGGTAGTTTGTATTTCTGTGGGATCAGAGGTGATATCCCCTTTATCATTTTTTATTGCGTCTATTTGATTCTTCTCTCTTTTCTTCTTTATTAGTCTTGCTAGTGGTCTATCAATTTTGTTGATCTTTTCAAAAAAGCAGCTCCTGGATTCGTTAATTTTTTGAAGGGTTTTTTGTGTCTCTATTTCCTTCAGTTGTGCTCTGATTTTAGTTATTTCTTGCCTTCTGCTAGCTTTTGAATGTGTTTGCTCTTGCTTTTCTATTTCTTTGAATTGTGATGTTAGGGTGTCAATTTTGGATCTCTCCTGCTTTCTCTTGTGGGCATTTAGTGCTATAAATTTCCCTCTATACACTGCTTTGAATGTATCCCAGAGATTCTGGTATGTTGTGTCTTTGTTCTCGTTGGTTTCAAAGAACATCTTTATTTCTGCCTTCATTTCATTATGTACCCAGTAGTCATTCAGGAGCAGGTTGTTCAGTTTCCATGTAGTTGAGCGGTTTTGAGTGAGTTTCTTAATCCTGAGTTCTAGTTTGATTGCACTGTGGTCTGAGAGACAGTTTGTTATAATTTCTGTTCTTTTACATTTGCTAAGGAGAGCTTTGCTTCCAAGTATGTGGTCAATTTTGGAATAGGAGTGGTGTGATGCTGAAAAAAATGTATATCCTGTTGATTTGGGATGGAGCGTTCTGTAGATGTCTATTAGGTTTGCTTGGTGCAGAGCTGAGTTCAATTCCTGGGTATCCTTGTTAACTTTCTGTCTTGTGGATCTGTCTAATGTTGACAATGAGGTGTTAAAGTCTCCCATTATTGTGTGGGAGTCTAAGTCTTGCTTTATGAATCTGTGTGCTTCTGTATTGGGTGCATATATATTTAGGATAGTTACCTCTTCTTGTTGAACTGATCCCTTTACCATTATGTAATGGCCTTCTTTGTCTCTTTTGATCTTTGTTGGCTTAAAGTCTGTTTTATCAGAGACTAGGATTGCAACCCATGCCTTTTTTTGTTTTCCATTTGCTTGGTAGATCTTCCTCCATCCTTTTATTTTGAGCCTATGTGTGTCTCTGCATGTGAAATGGGTTTCCTGAATACAGCACACTGATGGGTCTTGATCTTTATCCAATTTGTCAGTCTGTGTCTTTTAATTGGAGCATTTAGTCCATTTACATTTAAAGTTAATATTGTTATGTGAGAATCTGATCCTGTCATTATGATGTTAGCTGGTTATTTTGCTTGTTTGTTGATGCAGTTCCTTCCTAGCCTTGGTGATCTTTGCAATTTGGCAAGATTTTGCAGTGGCTGGTACCAGTTGTTCCTTTCCATGTTTAGTGCTTCCTTCAGGAGCTCTTTTAGGGCAGGCCTGGTGGTGACGAAATCTCTCAGCATTTGCTTGTCTGTAAAATATTTATTTATTTCTCCTTCACTTATGAAGCTTAGTTTGGCTGGATATGAAATTCTGGGTTGAAAATTCTTCTCTTTAAGAATGTTGAATATCGGCCCCCACTCTCTTCTGGCTTGTAGAGTTTCTGCCAAGAGATCAGCTGTTAGTCTGATGGGCTTCCCTTTGTGGGTTACCTGACTTTTCTCTCTGGCTGCTCTTAACATTTTTTCCTTCATTTCACCTTTGGTGAATCTCACAATTATGTGTCTTGGAGTTGCTCTTCTCGAGGAGTATCTTTGTGGCATTCTCTGTATTTCCTGAATCTGAATGTTGGCCTGCCTTGCTAGATTGTGGAAGTTCTCCCGGATAATGTCCTGCAGAGTGTTTTCCAACTTGGTTCCATTCTCCCTGTCACTTTCAGGTACACCAATCAGACGTAGATTTGGTCTTTTCACATAGTCCCATATTTCTTGGAGGCTTTGTTCATTTCTTTTTATTCTTTTTTCTCTAAACTTCCCTTCTCGCTTCATTTCATTCATTTCATCTTCCATCACTGATACCCTTTCTTCCAGTTGATCGCATCGGCTCCTGAGGCTTCTGCATTCTTCACGTAGTTCTCGAGCCTTCGCTTTCAGCTCCATCAGCTCCTTTAAGTACTTCTCTGTATTGGTTATTCTAGTTATACATTCTTCTATATTTTTTTCAAAGTTTTTAACTTCTTTGCCTTTGGTTTGAGTTTCCTCCTGTATCTCGGAATAGTTTGATCGTCTGAAGCCTTCTTCTCTCAACTCATCAGATTCATTCTCCGTCCAGCTTTGTTCTGTTGCTGGTGAGGAACTGCATTCCTTTGGATGAGCTGAGGCGCTCTGCTTTTTAGAATTTCCAGTTTTTCTGCTCTGTTTTTTCCCCATCTTTGTGGTTTTATCTGCTTTTGGTCTTTGATGATGGTGATGTACAGGTGGGTTTTTGGTGTGGATGTCCTTTCTGTTTGTTAGTTTTCCTTCTAACAGACAGGACCCTCAGCTGCAGGTCTGTTGGAGTTTGCTAGGGGTCCACTCCAGACCCTGTTTGCCTGGGTCTCAGCAGCGGAGGCTGCAGAACAGCGGATTTTCGTGAACTGCGAATGCTGCTGCCTGATTGTTCCTCTGGAAGTTTTGTCACAGAGGAGTACCCGGCCGTGTGAAGTGTCAGTCTGCCCCTACTGGGGGGTGCCTCCCAGTTAGGCTGCTCAGGGGTCAGGGGTCAGGGACCCACTTGAGGAGGCAGTCTGCCCATTCTCAGATCTCCAGCTGTGTGCTGGGAGAACCACTACTCTCTTCAAAGCTGTCAGATGGGGACATTTAAGTCTGCAGAGGTAACTGCTGTCTTTTTGTTTGTCTGTGCCCTGCCCCCAGAGGTGGAGCCTAGAAAGGCAGGCAGGCCTCTTTGAGCTATAGTGGGCTCCACCTAGTTTGAGCTTCCTGGCTGCTTTGTTTACCTAAGCAAGCCTGGGCAATGGCGGGCACCCCTACCCCAGGCTTGCTGCCGCTTTGCAGTTTGATCTCAGACTGCTGTGCTAGCAATCAGTGAGACTCCGTGGGTGTAGGACCCTCTGAACCAGATGCGGGATATAATCTCCTGGTGTGCCATTTTTTAAGCCCATCGGAAAAGCTCAGTATTAGGGTTGGAGTGACCTGATTTTCCAGGTGCCGTCTGTCACCCCTTTCTTTGACTAGGAATGGGAACACCCTGACCCCTTGCGCTTCCCGAGTGAGGCAATGCCTCGCCCTGCTTCAGCTGGTGCATGGTGTGCTGCACCCGCTGTCCTGCGCCCACTGTCTGGCACTCCCTAGTGAGATGAACCCAGTACCTCAGATGGAAATGCAGAAATCACCCATCTTCTGCGTTGCTCATGCTGGGAGCTGTAGACCAGAGCTGTTCCTCTTTGGCCATCTTCTATTTTTTCTTAAACTTAAACTTTCACTTTTCCTATCACCACTTCTCTATCATTCACTCTGGAACGTGACTCTTCTCTGAGGATAATGCTTTCTGTGACTTTCTTGAGAAAAGACTCTTCTAGAAACTGTTTTGTGATGTGTAGTTGATGGCCTTGTAACCCCTATGTTAGAAATGATTACTTCTTCACCTTCATGTAAATGTAATTGCTTTTTTGCATCAGCCTTAATACCTCTCCAGGCTGCCATCCTGTGAGTGCCTGCTCACTCCCTGCTCACTGAAAGCGTAAGTATCTGGCTTCCAGTCTTTCTTTTCCTGCCAAGTCCTGCCTTTATGTTGGATAAGATTTACCCAACATCCTCATCTCTTAGTTTTTAATCTCTTTATGTCAAATTATCTTATCTTCCACTTCATAACAGCCAACCTACATGTATGGCTGTGATCCTTAAACATAAGTGTAGCTGGAATTTCCCCACCTCTTAAGTTAACAAAATAATTGTAATCCCAGTTGCAAAGAGCGGTTTAGTCTCCTTCCTAATATACCTCTCCACTATAGTCATGTGTCACATAATGATGTTTCAGTCAATGATGGACTACATATACTACGATGGTCCCCTAAGATCATATTACATATTTTTACTGAACCATTTCTATGTTTACATAGGTTTAGCTACACAGATACTTACCGTTGTGCTACTATTGCCTACACTATTCAGTGCAGTACCATGCTGTGAAGGTGTGTGGCCTAGGAGCAACAGGCTATACTATATAGTCTAGGTGTAGTGATCCACAACATCTAGGTTTGTTTAAATGTACTCTGATGTTCACACAACAAAACTGTATAATGACTCATTTCTCAAAATGTTATCTCCATCATTAGATGATGTATCATTAGATATTTATGACATCAACTCATAAACTCATTGGCATGCTCACCAACAGTTCTCTTGTTTTTCTCTATCTACTTGAAATCACCAATTTTAGTTTCTTGTTCAATATATCACATATCCTGTATTAGGCTGTTCTTGCATTGCTATTAAAAAATACCTGAGACTTGATAATTTTTAAGAAAATAGGTTGAATTGGCTTATGGTTCTGCAGCTTATACAGGAAGCCTAGCAGCATCCACTTCTTGGGAGCCCTCTGGAAGCTTACAATCATTGCAGAAGGTGAATTGGACCTTTCATGTCATGTGGTAAAATCAGGAGTGAAGGAGGCAGAGGTGCCACACAATTTTCAATGACCAGATCTCGTGATAACTCATGTGCTATTGTGATAACAGTATCAAGATGATGGCACCAAACCATTCATGAGAAATCTGCTCCCGTGATTCAATCACCTCCCACCAGGCCCCACTTCCAACACAGGGGATTACAATTGAACATGAGATTTGAATGGGGGACAAAGATCCAAATCATATTATATCCTATGATTTTTTAAATAAATTACCCTTTATTTTTAGTACACTTAACACTCTTGCCATGAACCTTCTATTACACTTGATTGAAAAACCAAAAACACTGTTGACTTTATTTGACTGCTTGCAACTCATATGTACCTGGATGATGAAATCAGTACCAGTATAACTTTATGTACATTTATGTCCTTTCTGAATAGCTGCATAAGCACAATTCACAGGTACCTCTAACCTATCATTTCCAAGGGAACATATCATCTTTCCTTCTTAACTGTTTCTTCTTGTTTTTCTGATCTAATTGAATCACATGTACATTCACCCAGTTTTTTAAACATGGGAAACTCTCCCTTTCCTTCTTGCAATCCATCTGATTAATAATTAAGTTTTGTATATACTATCTTGTGAAAAGTTCTTGAATCATTCACTATTCCAAACTTTGTTAGCACTTACAAGGTCTAGGTCACCATTATATCTAACTTGAATGTCACAGTCACTTATTGATCTTTGTGCCTTAGATCTCATCTCCATCCAGGCATGCAACCAAAGGTGAACTTTCAAAAATCCAATTTCCATCACCCACTCTGCAGTCTAACCAGCAGTCTCAACTTACCCACTGTTTCACTTTCTGTGGTTTCAGTTTTCTACAGTCAACCGTGGCCTGAAAATATTTCATGGAATGATACAGAAATAAACAAATCATAACTTTTAAATTGTGCATCATTCTCAGTAGTGTGATGAAATCTCATGCCATCTACTCCATCCTTCCCATCCCAGCACCCATCCTGCTTCTCAACGTGAATTATTCCTTTACCCAGTGTTTCTGTGCTACATGTGCTAACCTGCCCATTAGTTGCTTAGTAGCCATCTCAGTTACCAGCTTGTAGCCATCTCAGTTATCAGCTTGATTTATTTTTTTTTTAGGTGGTGGTGGAGGCCTTGTTTTGCTCTTTTCATCCAGAATGGAGTTCAATGGCACAATCTCAGCTCACTGCAACCTCTGCCTCCCGAGTTCAAGCAATTCTCCTGCCTCAGCCTCCTGAGTAGCTGAGATTACAGGCACCCACCAACACACCTGGCTAATTTTTGTATTTTTAGTAGAGACGGGGTTTCACCATGTTGGCCAAGCTGGTCTCGAACTCCTGACCACAGCTGATCTGCCCGCCTTGGCCTCCCAAATTGCTGGGATTACAGACATGAGCCACCGCACCCTGTCTGATTGTCGTGGTATTATAATAACAGTGTTTGTGTTTAAGCCACCCTTATTTTACCTAACAATGGCCTTCAAATACAAAATAGTTATGCTGGCATATAGATATGGTTATTCATCTCTTACTATGCCTAAATTATAAATTCAACTCTGTTATAGGTATGTATTTATAGGGAAAAAACATAGCATATATAGGGTTCAGCACTATCTGAGGTTTCAGACATCCACTGAGGGTCTTGGAACATAGCTCTGTTGCATAAGGAGAGACTACTCTCTCCTACTAAGTTTGTCATGGGACTTAAGGAGAAGCTATAACCTGTTCCTATATCTTATAACACCCAGTGAGACCTTTTCCCTCCCTCTTTATAATTTATTTCTCACCACTCCCATCTTCACATTCTATAATTCAGTTCTTCATATACTATCTCATCTCAAACCTTTTGTATTGGCCCTTTGATCTACCTTTGACTGTTTTCTTACCTAACACCTACACATCATTCTTGTTTTGGTTTACAGGAAGCCTTTCCCTGGGTCCACCCTTATGTATATACATATACATACACACAAAGACACATCTACAGTATAAGATGAGGAAAATTGTATCTGATATTCTTCCAGGTATATCTTCCATCATAGCATGTATCACAATTCCTAAAATTGTTTTAAGTTTTCTTAAACCAAAAGCTCTGTGAGATTTGAACTATGCCTGCTTTGCTTGCCATGTAACTTTGAGCTCCTAGTACATTGACAAAACTGAGCCTTAATATATTAAAAGGGTTTATTTCAACGGAATAATGATGTGTGATATCCAATCATTAACAGTATGTGATACATCAGCAAAATGCCGCTCTGCAGGAACAGCATCCCTTGAGTGATTGTGGTCTTCATTGTAACTTCACTACTTATTCTACTACTGAACCAAGCATAACTAAAGATGAAAACAACTGAACAGTATTATGATAAAGGTAACTTTCTTTTATGACGATTTTTAAAAGATGTATTTTAAATATATACGCAAAGTATATTAAATCTTTATATATTAGTTAGGACATAAATTCAACAGCTGTTATCAGAAACCGCCAAATGGTTTCCTAAAAGACAGAATTTATTTCTCTTACCCCAAATTCCAAGCTGCTCTCCTCTGCCTATATGCCATTTTTCTTTAGCTTGGCCCTCCCTAGGACGTTGACCTCATCCACATTGTTCAAAAAGATTCAACCCTATCTACCTTCAAGACAACAGGAAGGTGGAAAGAGAAAAACAGAAATCCTACCAATTATTTTCCAGAGTACATGCTAAAAGTTGCTCATGTCACTTCTGTTTATATGTGAAAGACCAGGACTTAGTCACCTAGCCACATTTAGCTGCACAGGAGATTGATAAATATGGCCTTTATTTTAGGAAGTATATGCTCAGCTAATGTTCTATTTAGATGGAAGGTGGGAAAAGTCGACGATGGGAGAAAATAATCAGTCTTACTCATATTTGCATGAATATAAGTGTTCACACAATTTATTTGCTAAATACCTCAGATCAGATCATTGTATGGTGGTCCTCTCATTTATAATGTAGGTCTGGAGGTAGTATTAACTCCATGATTTTTAGGCAGTTCTAATAAACATACATTTTACTTTTCAGCTGAGTTATTTTTTGAGATATTGAGTGAGTTGTCTCTCATATTCTGTGAAGTATGGTGGTTGCAACAGTTCTACATTGCTGTTGGTCAAGTGCAGAGCCAGGTGCTTTATAACAAATACCAAATATCAGAGCAAGTGGGTTGGGTTGACAATTTCTCCTAGAATATTGAGAACCCTAACGAACACCCAATTCAGTGCAGACCATTCCAGCTCTTGAAACTCATGACCTCAGTCATGGTGCTCCCCAGTAACTTTTGGGTCTTCTCTAACATAGGGACAAATAAGTGGTGAAGGCCCTGACATGATGCACTTCATGGCCACAATAATTTAGACTTAAAACATTTTAAACTTTGTATACTCTAAGTCACGCACTGAAAAACTAAATAATTTTATTATAAACTTGAAATTGTATACATTTCATATGTCATAAAAGTACAGTAAATACATTCAACACAATTTATGTACAATCAAAATGGACTTTATCATAGATACTATAATAGAAGAATTCAAATAATCATACGTGATTTTTGTTATTATTTCTTCCTCTACCCCCAAATATCTTATTATTTCCAGTCACTGTCATCTCTTGCCTCCTCACTGGTCTTCCTGCTTCCACTCTTTCTTCTTTTCACTCTGTTTCACTGCTCAGAAATCCCCTCAGCATAACAGCCAAAGTATACACAAAGGCCTCTACAAAGTGTCTCATAAGGTTTTGGTATGAACACTTACCACTCCCTGACATCTTGCTACATTCTTCCTTCACTCACTACACTGCAGTCATGAGATTTACTGTCTCAGGAGTATAGGAAACACATTTCTCCCCACGACCATTGCACATTCTGTTTCTTCTGCCTGGAAGATTCCACAGAAAGCTTTTTACCACTTTCTTAGGTCTTTGCTTAAATGTTGGTGCATAAAGTACACAGTCTCTGATCACCATTCTCTGTGAAAGAGTAACTCCTCCCATCTCCCTTTTTCTCTTATTCTCCCCTGGTGTGTTTTTCTCTGTTTCTCATCATGACCTGACATACAGAATGGTTTCTGTCTCTTCCCCACAGTATGTAAGATGCATGAAGGAAAGAACTTAGTTTTTTGTTCAGTGCTGTCTCCTTAATGCCAAGAACAGTGATTGGCATACAGAAAGCTCTCTAGATTTATTAAATACATAAGTGAATGAGTCTATCTCATTTAAAATGTGTCAACATTAATTATTTAATAAGAAATAGGTATCCATTTTTCATTTTTATCTTGACATCAAATTGAATATATATATATATTTGGATATGAGTTTCATGAAAATTATGTGTGTATATATATATATATATTTAAGTTTTCAACTATCTCTTTATGTCCTGGGCTTCAGTATTTTCAGGCTTGTGCAATTTCAAATAGCATATGGTAAAACAAATGAGCATGGATTTGACACAGTCTGACCTTTAAATGACAATGAGAGTGAAAGGGCAGAATGAATGTGGCCTTGTCAGACTTACGAGAATAGAAAATTTCTAGCAGCCCCAGGAAGGTCAAAAAAAGTGTACCATAAATGGAATGAGGCTCCACCTGAAAGTTTTTCATTGAATGAGGGTGACAGACAGAGGTCTCTCAAAGAATATATAATGAGGATCATCCAAGTCATTCAAATTGAAGAATGGCCAAGAGGTTGTGTCATTTATCTCACATTTTCAAGTTAGGCATGTTCATTATGGAGAAATAATATATTTTTAATGTAATGCATGATCATGGTATAAAAATTCAAAGGGTATCAAAAAGTATAAAGTGCAAAGTCTTTTTTACCTGATGTACCCTTTAACTCTCTGATTCCCTTCCTCAAAGATACCCATTGGTACTAATTAGTTTTATAAATTTCTAAAGATATTCTATGCAAACACAATCTGGATTATATTTCACTTAAAATTCTCTTAACTCTGAAAGATTTCAAGCAGGCAAGAGCTATAAAGGGTAATATAACAGACATCAATGTACATATCAAATTGATTTTATGAATAATAATATTTGTGCAAAATACTTTAGATATATATTAAGAAGAACATGTTAAACACAGCGGAAATCTCTACTGCTTTCATACTCTTCTACACACAGAGATAATCATTATCCTGAAGCTTATGTGCATTTTTCCCAGTATATTTTTTCATATTCAAATGTACATATACACCCATAATAATATATATTATTATATGGCTTTTCAAATTTAAATAAGTCCTGTCATACTACATATATTCTTTTGTAACTTGTTTATTCATTAGAGATTTTAATTTCCAAAATTAATACTTATTGACATACGCCTGGGGTTCATTCATTTCAACTAACTACTATATAGTTTTTGGCTTATGCGTGTACTCTAATTTGTGTACTTGGCAGACATTAAATTGAGATCTCATTTTTCCATTTACAGACAATGCTGTGATTTGCTCCTTATACTTGCTTTCCTTTACACATATGCAATGTTTTTTTAGAGTAATTCCATGGAAGTGGAATTGCTGGTTTGGAGGATATGTACATATTTATTCCTGAGGTATATTGCCAAACACTTCTTGGGATTTATCAAACATTTTACAACACTATCAATAATCTCTAAATATTTTTACATATTCTTGCCATTACTTGGATAGAGATTGAAAACGTGGCCACAGAATATTGTAGCTTCTCACTTCAAGAGGTAGAATCTATTTTCCACCTATTGAATTTGACTTGCTTTGCTAATAACAAACTTTGACCAGTGGAATATGGTGGAAATCACATTCTGTGAGTTCCGTAGCCTATTCCTTGAATTACCTTGCAGATTTTGTCTTCTCCTATTTGGAACCCATATACCATATGTGAAGAATCCCAGCCTACCTTGCTGGAGAAAGATATAACTTGTGAAGAAGAAAATGGATGTCACAGCCAACTGCCAGACATCTGAATAAGGTCACCTTGGATCACTGAGCCCCAGTCAAGCCATCAGATAAACACGACTGCATGAATGACCCCAAAGAAGAACAGAACTTCTTATCTGAGCATAGCCCAAATTGCTCATCCTCAGTACTGTGAGCAAGTCATAGTTGTTTTAAGCACTGAGTTTAGGGATGCTTGTTATGCAACATAAAATTACTCAATAAACTTGATGTTGTTAGACATTTAACTTTGCTATACTGTTCAGGATCTTACTACCTATGAACATGTTATTCATCATTTATGTAAGCATTTTGAATATCTTTTATATCAGAGGAATGATTTCAGATATAAATCAATAGAATGAAATAAATATAGTATCCAAATAATAGTTTCTTAAATAAGAAGGAAAAAATTTTCTTACATAACAAGAAATCTGGAGGTAAGCTGTTTTAAACATTGATTTGTGACTCAGTAACATCATGTCTTTATGTTAATATCTCTGTGTTTCCCCTAACACTTTTTTCATACTCAAAACTTTAACAGGTGCTCATACCACATCTGTATACATTAAAAGCCTGGAGTGGCATGAAACACAGCAATTTTCCTAATGCATTATGGCCTTTATGTTATAATAGGAAAACCTTTTTTTTCAAAGAAATCTTTCACACACACAGAGAGAAATGAGTCTCTCTTCCTCTTCTTACAAAGATACTAATTCCATCATGGGGCCCTATGCACATGACCTGATATAAACTTAATTATTCCTAAGGGCTCTGCCTCCAAGTATCATCACATTGGGAGGTTGGGGCTTAGGACTTCAACATATGAATTATGGGGAAACACAAACATTCAGTGTATAACAGATAGCAAATGAGATATTTTATTTAAATAACATTTGTTACCTGGTTCTTGGTGACATATAGAAAAGCTATTGAATTTCTGATTTTGGTATTATAATAACAATATTGCTGAATTTGTTTATTTGCTTTAATAGTTTATAGAATTTTATGAATTTTATATGGATAGTGATGTAAATTGTAATTAAGGACAACTGTGGCTCTTTTTTCATTGCTCCAATTTCTTTTCCTTGTTTTTTGGCACTATTAATAAAATATTGACTGGAAGAGGTGGTGGCAGTGGTCGCTACTTACATTTTCTTTCTTTCTTTCTCTCTCTCCTTCCTTCCTTCCTTCCTTCCTTTCCCTTCCCTTTCCTTCCTTCCTTCCTTCCTTCCTTCCTTCCTTCCTTCCTTCCTTCCTTTCTTTCTTTTTCTTTTTTTCTTTCTCTTTTTCTTGAGATAGGGTTTCACTTTGTCACCCAGGCTGGAGTGCAGTTGTATGATGTCAGCTCACTGCAGCTTCGACCTCCCTCGGCTCAAGATCCTTCCACCTCAGCCCGTCAAGTAGCTGGCACTACAGGTGCTCACCACCGTGCTCAGCTACTTTTTTGTAGTTTTGGTGGAGATGGGGTTTCACCACGTTGCCAAGGCTGGCTTTAAACTCTGGGGCTCAAGCAATCTGCCTGCCTCAGTCTCCCAAAGTGCTAGGATTATAGGGGTGAGCCAGTGTGCTCAGCCAGTTACCACTTACTTTTATTCAACAGGTTGATTTCCTACTGTTCTTGATGAGAAATCTGTTCTAACTTATTTATTTAATGTTTTTGATGTAACTGCTCTCTCTTTCACTCATTAAGAGTATCTGTCTTTGATGTTTCTTAGTGTGGATTCTGTTGTATATACGTTTTTCCTATAATTACCTGTTATCAGAATTGGTGTTGTCCACCAATTATTGCCTTAAGATAATTGTATTATATTAAATCTCTGGGTAGGTTATTATTTTCTAATGTATGCTAACTCTCCTTCATATGAGGTCATTTCCTGCTATGATCTGTCATAGTTTTCTTAAATTCCACTTGCTCCCATCAGCAAATATACTAATCTATCTTGATCTAAATCCATATATGCTACTTTCTTTCCCGTGATGTAAAATCTCATCTACCCAAACACCCTGTATCCGTAATTCTCCCTTTTCTTTCCATGCTCATAGGTCTCTTCCTTTCTATTCTGTTATTTCAAGTGTCATTTAGGCATGGTAAAAATGTTGAAACCACGTCATCATTCAACTAATTCCTTGCCCTTTTTAGTAGACTCTTCAGGGAGAGACATTTATACTAGCAGTAACCATTTATTATCCTCCTATTCTTTTGCGAGCTTATTCCAGAAAGGGTATTACATCATTTAGTTAAACGGCAGTCATGTACACAGAGCTATAGAAGCCACCTTATAAAATTCTAAATTTTGATAAGTTCCTTGGTCTTTTTCTGGTCTTCCTACCTTTTTACACTGGTCATAGACAAGGGCCACACTTTTTGAAGGAGAATGTTTTGTATTCCTTAAAACCTAATGTTGATAATGCAACAAGAATATCCTTCATGGATAATAAAATTTCATTAGGCTGCAAATATATTCATTATGTAACATACTCTACCTTTGTTAACTCTGTAAGTCTTTACAAGAACAGTCTATATTTTATTGCATTAAAAGGCATTATATTTACAAAACTTTAGACTATGATTTTATTTGTATATATTTTAATGCATATTACCTACCTAAAGTTTGGTAAAGCAGGCAAGACAATACCACTTTCTCATGATGATTTTACAAAGCTTGATACCATGAGTTCTTGAAAAATGTATGTCTTCCACAGGAAAGAGCCGAAGTCAGAATGAGAAACACATCCCCACGGGAATTCTGACCATCAGTAACATGAATTAGCTGGTGTGCACTCTGCTCCGTAACCCTGGAATCTCCTTTTTACTCGGAGGGAACTAGATGTACAGCATGAAGAAGTATGCCCTTTGGAAATGTAAATGACTACAGTTAAGAGGCTACACCGCCCTTTAAAAGAGTTCTGATCTCTTAGGAGCTTTACATTTTGAAGAACATGGATGGATAAGAAACTTGATGTGGATTGTAAGTGCTTTTGCTGTAGATTTTATAAAGTTATACAAATGTGCAGGACAAGCTATGCGGAAAATATGTCTGTCACCTTTATGTTGAACTATACAGACCCACTTACATACATATTGATAAAGCAAAAGCACATTCAACGCTAAGTAAAGTTGAAAAATAATCAGTAATATAAAGATATCAAAGAAGACAGGTGGCTGGTTGGAGTCTTTAAGAAAACATGTTAAGCAAGGAAGAAATGGCGTGTTTTCTACCAAAGCAAGTGTAATTTATTGACCTAAGGTCCAAGTTGTACCTGACTAAAATAAAATGTTTTAAAGTCATGAGACTAACACTTTTTGCTGAAGCAAAATTTTACATCTAGAGAGTTTCCAAATGAAAACCATAACATTTTCAAAGAGCCTAGAAATCACAGTTGACATATTATGAAGAATCATAGACATTTTAATTTACACATTTTAAAAGTTTCAAATTAATAATTCATTGGAAATTATTTAATAATGACATATCATGAAAAAATGTTGAGGCCATTTCCTTTATGATCATTCCACAATGCTTTAGATATTTTAGAATAATTGATCAGTCTAACACATCCTTGCTTTAAATTGTGAAATAATAATGCATTATTATCATTAATAATTTTGGAAGTATTTTCACACCCATTAACTTGATAAGGAACTATTCTAAAGCTGATATCCATATCTTTTTCCCTGTGAAGAGAGCAATATAGCTCTCTTGTGTTTCATTTTCCCTAATTCCACTAATATGCTGTGTTTACAACCTTTTAAAACTGTAATATATACTTCGTATTCAAAAGGGGCATGTAATTATATGTATGATTTAAAGAATAATGATAATATAAATGCCTATATGCAGCATTATCAATATAAGAAGGAGAATGAGGGTGCATTTGTAGGTGTTATGTGTTCTTCTCAAGCTATTGCGTTCCCTTCCTGCCAGAAGTGACTAATCATCACAGTGACTATCTCTAAACCATCAGTGTGCTCTGTGGGTGTTTCTAAGATTCTGTGGAAAAAGAGTTTGATGATAAAACAAGGCTGGGAAACTGAAGATGTGAGCTAGACTTTCAGGCAGACTTTGTCTACTGTAGAATTTACAGGGCCTCAATATACTAATCAGCATTTAAATCTACATGCAATTTTATTTTTAAAAGTCTATTTTATTTTATAAAACATATTTTACGAAATATTGTCCTAAGTGTTTTATCAAACATTTGTATAATTCATCATGAAGTAAAGGTCAGACAAATACAGACGTTTCCTCATAAGACTTGAAAAACATGTAATGGTGGTTGAGGTTTTACAGTGGATGAGCAAAATGATGCTTCAGTAAGAAAACTAAAAATCTCAGTAGCATAAAAGAGTAAAGAGTTATTTCTCACTCACAAGACAAGTCCATGGTAGGTTTGGTAGGGGTTCTGTTCTGAGCATTCTTTACTTTGAGCCACTCTTTCTTGGCCATTGCTGGATTAAGACGCTTTTGATCAGACACAAAACAAAAGACACAGGATACAATTGACCTTAAAACCTCAACTACCATTAAATGTTCTTCAAGTCTTATAAGGAAATGTCCGTATTTGTCTGACCTTTAGTTCATTATAAATTATACAAACGTTTGATAAAATACTTGGGCAATATTTTGTAAAATATGTTTGACACAAGACACCAAGATATACGACACAATTTATTTGGCAGAACTAGTCAAACTGCTCTGCCCACAAAAGCCAGCCAGGAAATGCTATCTTACCATATATCCCACAAGGCAGAGAGCTGAAAATATTTGGGGAACAGGATTAATGATTATTCTTAGGGACTAGGGGGAAGGCCATTAGTCTATGTAAGGAGTTGAATTTGTGGGAAAGGCAAGAGGATTCATTAGGTCATTTGGTTTGAAAAAAGCCTTAGGTCCCTCATGAATCTGACGAGGGAGCAACAGGATGGCAACTGGGTGAGAGAATTCTTATCTTTGATAAGCACAAATGTATCCAGTACCTAAGAGGCTGGCGCTTGTATGTGAATCAGTGTCATTTCACAATGGAGGTAAAACTGGGACCGGGAAATGAGACACTTGGCACATCCATAAAATGTACAAATAGGCAGTGGATGGCTCCTTACTGGTCATAGGGGGTTGGTCAGGGTGACTCTGGAAGGCATGCTAATTCATAGTAGGACTAGACCGTTGTACAGAATGAGCAAGCTCATTACTCTTTCTAGCCTTTTCTTTATTTCTTTTCAATGATTTCAAATAGTGTATATATGTAATATATAATGTATATTTATTTATATTTTTTCTAAAAATGCTCACCCATATCAGTCATATGTAATATATAATATATGCACAATATTATCATATAACATATATTAACATATGACAACATATAAATATATTTATTTATTTATAATATTTTCTCTGAAAATACTCCCTGATTTCAGCTGTGTCTTTCACCAAAGGAAGAAACTACTGTTTGCCTTTGAATCAAAGGATGAAAAGAACTTTTGAGTATAGTATACAACGGAGGATCTATGTGATGTTAGCAACAAAAAATTAACAGAAGAGAAAAGCAAATCTCAAGGAAAGAGAGAAATTTAGTACGAAATAACCTTGAACATTTAGAAATTTTTCATTCACGATTCCACCCCCCCCAAAAAAAGATAAACGAGGAGCTTCTGAATTTTATTTCAACAAGAGAGAGGGACTTTCCTATATAGAATCGCCTTCTCCATCTGGAAAGAGTTGCTTTTTCATCCCCTGGCTTCTATCAGAACAGCATTTGATGTTCTCAGTGAAATAAGAAGGTACCAACTGTTAATATATTCCTTTAGAAAGTTTTGATGCTTTAAATAGACTTAGTGGACGCTGTATCATCCTTTTTTGTCAACTTTTATTTTATAATCAGGAGATAAATATGCAGATCTGATACAAAGGTATATCGTGTGATGTTGAGGTTTGGAGTGAATCTGTCACCCAGGTAGTGAACATAGTATCCAATAGGTAGTCTTTTTCAATCCTTACCCTCTCCCTTTATCCCCCGTCTTGTATTGCCCAGTGTCTGTTGTCCCCATTTTTATGACCAGACCATGTATACCCAATGTTTATCTCCCACATGCAATAATATGCATTATTTGGCTATCTGTTTCTGTGTTAGTTTGCCTAGGATAATCGCTTCTAGCTGTATCTATGTTGCTGCAAAAGACATGAAATCATTCTTCTTTATGGCTGCATAGTATTCCATGGTGCATATGTACCACATTTTAAAAATACAATCTACTGTTCATGGACACCTGGGTAGATTCCATATATTTGTTATTGTGAATAATGCTGTGATGAACGTATTGTTCTTTTCGGGAGAACCATTTATTTTCCTTTGAGTATATACTAGGTAATGAGATTGCTGAGTCAAATGTAGTTCAATTCATAGGGCTTGGAGAAATCTCCAAACTGCTCTCCACAGTGACTGAACTAGTTTACATCCTCAGCAGCAGTGTATGTGTTTCTTTTTTTCCAGAGCCTCAGCAGCATATGTTATTTCTTGACTTTTTAACAAAAGCCATTCTTGTTGGTATGAGATGGTATCTCACTGTGGTATTGATTTGCATTTCTCTGATGATTAGTGACAATTAACATTTTTTCATACGCTCGTTGGTTGTATGTATGTTTTCTTTTGAGAAGTGTCTGCTCTTATCCTTTGCCCAATTTTTAATAAGATTATTTGTTTTTTGCTTGTTGATTTGTTAAAGTTTCTTATAGATTCTTGATAATAGACCTTTGTTGGGTGCATAGTTTGCAAATATTTTCTCTCATTCTTTAGGCTGTCTGTTTATTCCACTGATAGTTTCTCTTGCTATGCAGAAACTCTTTAATTATGTCCTGTCATTAGCCAATTTTTGTTTTTGTTGTATAAATTTTTGTTTGAGGATTTGTCCATAAATTCTCTGCCAAGGCTGATATTGAGAAGGGTGTTTCCTAGGGTTTCTTCTAGGATTTTTATAGTTTGAGGTTTTACATTTAAGTATTTAATCAATCTTGAGTTAATTTTTTGTATATGGTGGCATGCAGGAATCCAGTGTAATACTTCTGCATATAGACATGCCAGCTATCCCAGGAGCATTTATTGAATAGGAAGTCATCTCCCCATTGCTTATTTTTGTCAAGTCTGTTGAAAATCAGATGGTTAAAGGTATGTGGCTTTATTTCTGGGTTCTCTATTCTTTGCCTTTGGTCTATATGTCTGTTTTTGTACTAGTATCATGCTGTTTTGATTAGTGTAACCATATAGTATAGATTGAAGTCAGGTAATGTGATGCCTCCAGATATATTTTTTGCTTAGGATTACTTTGGCTATTTGGGCTGTTTTTGATTCCATATGAATTTTAGAATAGATTTCTTCTAATTTGTGAAAAAATTACATTAGTAATTTGATAGAAATAGTGTTGAATCTGTAAATTGTTTTGGGCAGTATGGGTATTTTAATGATGTTGATTCTTCCAATCCATAAGCTTGGGTCATTTTTCAATTTATTTGTGTTGTCTTTTATTATTTTCTTCAGTGTTTTGTAATTCTGCATGTAGAGATCCTTTACATCTTTGGTTATCTGTATTTCTAGGCATTTCATTCTTTCTGTCGCAATTATGAAAGAGATTCCATTCTTGATTTGGCTCTCAACTTGAAAGTTATTGGAGTATAGAACTGCTACTGATTTTTGTACACTGATTTTGTATCCTGAAACTTTGATCATGCCACTTTACTCTAACCTGGCTGACAGAGCAAGACTGTCTCTGAAAAACAAGAAACAAAAAAAAAGAAATGAAAGCACAGTATATTTATGATTAATAACATTTAATTTCATTGAGATTCGATGTCAGTTGAAATTACCGATTTATGGGCATATTGAAATATCTATGTAGATAGCCACTGAATTAGCCTAGGGCTCCTGTAACAAACGTCTTCAAATTTGGTGGCTTAAAAAGCTCTGAAATTGATTCTCTCATGCTCCGCGGGGTCAGAAGTCCTAATTAAAGGTTCAGCAAGTCTTTGCTTTCTCCAAAGAATATAGGAGAGATCTTTGCTTGCCTCTTCCAATTTCTGGTAGCTTCAAACAATTTTTGGCTTGAGATGACATAGCTTCAATTTCTGCCTCCATTTTACATGAGCTTTTCTTCTCCCTTCTCTCTCTGTCGTCTCTGTTTCATTTGTTTTTCTCATCCTTCTTATCAATGGATGTCTTCTCTGTTTTTAAGGAAACTTGTGTTTTGATTAAAGGCCCACCTGGATAATTTAGGATAATTTCAAGTTACTTTACTTAATTGCATCTACAAAGACTCTTCCCAAATAAAGTCATATTCGCAGGTTCTAGGCAGAACCTAGAATATATTTTGGGGGCCACAATTCAACCCTGTACAAGTACCAAGCTAAATACATTTTACTTTGACATCGTTCCATCATGTTTAGATATTTTATTCAAACTGATATAGCTATAGTGCTAATTTTAGTTTTATGTCACTCTCTCTCTCTTTTTCCTTTTTTAGAGACAAGGACTCATTCTGTCAGCCAGGCTGAGGTGCAATGGCCTGATCACAGTTCACTGCAGCCTTGAATTCTTAGACTCAAGCTACTCCTCCACATCAGCCTCCCAAGTAGCTGGGACTACAGGCTCACACCTGGGTACCTTCTCTCTCTTTTAAAAATTTTATTTGTTATCTTTTTCAATTTTAATGAAAATTTTATACATATATATGTAACCCATCAGTTAATATAATTTGCTTGTATATGTTATATAAAAGGTCACTTCCTCTTGAATTTGCAAAATAGTTGTTTGCTTAGCATGATTGCCAACAATGTTTTTTTTAAATTTAAAGATAGCCTACTCTCATATAGAGCAGATTTTTTATTTATTTATTTATTTTTATTTTTATTTTTTTTTTTTTTGAGACGGAGTCTCGCTGTCACCCAGGCTGGAGTGCAGTGGCGCGATCTCGGCTCACTGCAGGCTCTGCTCCCCTGGGTTCACGCCATTCTCCTGCCTCAGCCTCCTGAGTAGCTGGGATTACAGGCGCCCGCCACCTCGCCCAGCTAATTTTTTGTATTTTTAGTAGAGATGGGGTTTCACTGTGTTAGCCAGGATAGTCTCGATCTCCTGACCTCGTGATCTGCCCATCTTGGCCTCCCAAAGTGCTGGGATTACAGGCGTGAGCCACGGCACCCGGCCCAGATTTTTGAATATATAAAAATAATTCCAAATTTTATTTTATTTTCTGTTGCAAAGGCAAATAATTTTGGAAGTCTTTTTTAAAAGTTAAATCAATGCCATAATATACTCATATTGTTACAAAGAACAGTCTATTGTTAACACCCTGTGATTTATTGATAGCAGTGAAGAGTCTGGACTTTGGGGCCAGGAATCCTTGCTTCAATTATTAGTTCTACTACACACTAACCACACGATCTTAGGCTAATGTCTTAACCTCATTTCCTATCTGCATAATTGCATAAGAATGCTATCAACTCATGAGTCAGTGCTCCTCAAGTGTTTATGACAGCGATAATGTATAATACAATAAGAACTCACCAAACGTTTAAGACACTATTTCTTAAAAATCAAGACAATGAAAACTTCTTCCTTGGCTGTCCATTTTTCTGCTACAGTAGGTTCAAAATTATTTTTCAGGTAGCCCTAGCCCTGTATAAGCTATTCATCTGACCTCTCTCAGAGGAGTTGGAATAGTCCTCTCTTCAGAACATGTCCATGTCGTGGTCCTTGGGTCCCCTAACCCTTCTCTCTTCTCATCTGTCAGTTAAGGCTTTGCCTTTAACTGCTAACATAGAGCTACATTTTAAGAGCCCATAATTCAATATGGAAACAAACTCCCCGGCACACTCTATTTCTTGAAAGATTATCAAAGAGAATCAACAATTGTAAGGAAGTGTTGCCAAAAAGCTAGTTGCATCAAATGGTTTCTCTACGGGAACTTTTGTAGAAATTGCACTTGCTTGTAATGCCACTGGTCTACCCTAAGAGACTCTTTAAGAAAAAAGAGATCCTAAAGCTTTGAAGATATTCACTCCATTACACAGCATCTTCTTTTTGAGAACCCTTAGGAGACAACTTTTTTTCTGATACTAATATTAGAAATACTGTCACTTTACTGTATTTGGTGTTTGTCTTAAGGGCAATGTGAAATACATGATTTACTAGATTTTCTTCCCAGAGTTTTCTGTTAAACAGCTTAGTGGCAAAATTGTGGTCAGTTTATGGCAAATGTATAGAATTATATCGTATAAAATTTTGACTAGCCTCATTTGTGGGTGGATTTTCATGTTGTATCTTGTATTTGCTTACTTTTCTTAACTTACTCAATTTATTCTACTTAGGTGTATTGTATATTTCTTATAAAGCCACCTGAATTTGTTTTTGGAACAATGTGACTTAGTATTTAATAACTATGTCACTTACAGTGAAAATTATAAGCCTCTTCATAATTTTATAAAGTACCATGGTATGTAACTAATAAAAAACTAATAATTAAAATATAAATGTTTTGTCGTTGAGACAAAGTTTAAGGTATATTGGGAAACAATGCAATGCAGTTTTATGGGCTTTATCATACAACCAGGGAAATACACTTTTTGATTACATGTTAGTTTGGATTCTAAGAATTATTCGTACAAAACATTTTAAACTGCTTGGAAATACAATAAAGGAAGAAAACTTAATGATATTTGGATTTTCTTTTCACAAAATTTTATTTCTTCAGAACATACAAATTGTTGCTGTACAGCTAAAGATTTTTCTATACATTTCTTAGAAATAAAATTATAAATGTCAAATGGCAATAATATACAAGGATAAGGTAAAGCAAACATAATTTATTAGGGAAATTGATTTTTTTATCAAGTGTTTCTCTTCAATTAAATTTCGCTGTGCCACATTTAGGGTTAATATCTCATGAAATATAATTTGTATGTTAATAGGAATATTTTAAGAAAAAATATGAGCGTATAGAGTTATGTGTTTTTTCTTATCCATTTTGACAAAACGCTAAACTGAGAAACTCAAGGAAATATGCTTCCTCAGAACCATAATTATATAAAGTGACTATCATGGTCTTCCTCCATAACCTGTGGGTAAGTGTTAATTTTAAAAGATGACATGACAAGTGAATCATAAGCAAAAAAGGTAGTTCCTTGTGTTTACATACATTTGTCAAAAGAAATTATCTCTCTTTTAGATCGTGCTCTTTGAGTACTCAGAAATGACAAGCAATTGTTACAAGCAAATGTTCAGCCGACAATGAGTCAGTGTCACTTGAAAGACAAGTAAAAAAATTGGATTAATTTTATTATAAAGAGTTTTACATTTTGCTATTTCTAACATGTCTTTTGGAGATTGATGAATAAGAAATGAGATAAGAGAGCCCTTCAGAAACTACTATTGCTGAATATGGTAGAAAAATTGCTCTTGCTAGAAGATGTATCAAGTTTTTGTCAGGTAAAGCCAGGGAACATTCTCTCGTGTTATCAACTAATCTTACCAGAGAGGGAATATTATGCAAGATGAATGACATTGCTTTCTCCCTCTCTTAGAACTGTCAGGTGGTTGTGCACTATGCCAATCTAACAAGATTTCTGCACCTTCTTTTTATTTATTTACCAGCTTAGCTGTGAATCTAAAGTATTGTCTGACATTTCCCATCCACTATGCTTCTTCTGGAAGTTTTTCACCATTTTAGAATAATTATTAAATATTTAATGACAACAATAAAACAATCTATTGAAGTTATTTGCTTTGCTATTTTTTTTCATTTTTTTCCTGATTGAAATATCTAACAGTGAGTAGAAGACAACATTTTAATTAAAGGATTATGTATTCTGTTACTTTACCTACTCAAAATCCAAAGCACATAACATATGCTTTCTCATAGAAGAGACCTTGTCTATGTCATTCATTGCCCAGGATTGTTGGTGCTCACTAAATGTGTGTTTAATGAATAAATATAATTCCTAATTCTTTGAAGTACATACTCTTCTATTAACCATAATCTTATTTTTTTCTTCAATAGCCTTTATTGTTAGTGTTTACAATAGCACAAAATCACAAAACTGTAATTCTGTTTAATATTAATATGCTATGGATTTCATTAGTGCTTTGCCGAGCACAACACTTGCAATAAAAATCAACTTGGGGTGAAATCTCATTCCGAGAAAAACATTTAAGAAGCCTAGACTTAAGTATACCAGAGTAAACAAACATTAGAAAGAAAATGCCCATTGCAAACAGCATATTTTTCAATCCCCATAGGAGGTATTTAGTGAAGTATTTTAGCGTCTTGACATAACATTTGAGAACATTTGGAACATCTGGAAGATCTTTGGATACTTTTTCTTTTTTTTTTTTTGAGACGGAGTCTCACTCTGTAGCCCAGGCTGGAGTGCAGTGGTACAATCTAGGCTCACTGCCCCCCAGATTCAAGCGATTCTCCTGCCTCTGCGTCCCGAGTCGCTGGGATTACAGGTGCCCACTACTTTACCTGGCTAATTTTTTGTAGTTTTAGTAGAGACAGTGTTTCACTTGTTGGCCAGGCTGGTCTCAGACTCCTGACCTCAGTTGATCCGCCCACCTCAGCCTCCGGAAGTGCATGAGCCACCGCGCCCGACGGATCTTTGGATACTTGTAATAGCTGATCCAATAGCGGTACCTCGGGGAGAAGAAAAGATATATGCTTCGAGCACCTTTGACTGTTAAAACACATAAAAATAATTACAATAAGTCATGTCATTCATTATCTAAAACCCTAAATGACATCTTTTTTTTCCACATAGAATAGAATTCATGTTCCTTATCCTGGCCCGCAAAGCTTTCTGCACAGTCACCTGCCCTCCGTTGGCCTTCCACTTAGTCCTCATTGTAAAGCTGCCTCCTTTAGGCAAACTCTGCTACAATGGGCCTCTTTGTAGTCCTCTAATGTTCTGAGTTCCTTTGAAGGAGCTGTTTTCCCTGCCTGTAATAATCTGCCTTAAGATTCGTCACCTAGTTTGCTACTTTTAATATTCAATTTTCAGTTTGAATGTTTCTTTTTCAGCAAATCGCTTTTTGATCATTCAATCTAAAGTAGACTTTCAATTCCTTTCCATTACATCAGCCTGTTGATTTTTGTTTTTGTCAATCCCCATATGAACTACCTGATAGATACATTCCTGTTTATTGCTTATCTCCTACTGTTATAACATATGCTTTCTCATAGCAGAGACCTTGTCTGTCATTCATTGCCCAGCATATTGCAGGTGCTCACTAAATATATGTTTAATGAATAAATATAATCCCTAAATTATAAAAAGATAGCTATCTGCTACCTTGATATTATATAATTTGTGTAATAGGACCTCACTGTGTCTCTTTTAAATGATCAGTTGGGTTTACAGATAGAATTGTTGAAATCTCTCAGTTACGTATATGAAAATGTACCCAATTTTTTGTGTATTGCTGGAATAAAAGTTGTTTGATTTCTATACATATGAGTGGAATATAATTTACATCTCCTGATTAAATTTTTGGCTACATTTAGTATGTTCTGTAAATTTCAGGCTCTATCACTATTTTGCGGGTTTCTCCTATGTGGCAACTCTTGGCCTAAATGAGTCCACATATTTCAGTTCTACAGAGTAGTTAATATCATCTAATTTTATAAATGAATCTTAATGTAAGAAAATGGTATGCAATTCTTCCTATTTCAAGGTTGTGGTGTTCTATAATTTTATGTTGTCCTGGCATCCGTTTTGAATATAGGTTTAACTTTCTTATATTAGAAACAGAGCTTATTCACCCTTGACAGAGTTTCTAGTCTTGCATCTCCTCCCAAGTCCTCAGTGTTGTCAATCCAGATATCTGGCTTATATAATCACCTCCTGGTGACCACCTCTCTCTGGGACATATAGGTACAACCTTCTTGACTGACTCCATCAACCCCCACAACCTTCATGGACTGGGAAGATACGTAACCACCTTTCAGTCACAGTGTGACCACTTAGAGTACATGCCTGCTACCTCTAAAGCTACCTATTAGAACTCCCCTTGGGAGAGCTGCTTGGGTAATACCCTGGATCACAGTAAAGTCCTCCACCTATATATCCATCTCTTTCTGGTTCCCCACTTGCTGATTGAGCATATTGTCCCTGTGAACTTCCCATTGGCCCTTATCAGTCTCCCTCTTCTCCCGTGGACCTGTGAGTAATAAACTGCTCCTGTAGTTTCATCTGTTTTTATTGTGTTGCCTCCTCTGGGTCTCACTTAGCTGACACATCCAAACCTAACTTTTCTCCCAGTCAAGAGGATATCTTGGCAGAAATAAACTAGACACAGGTCAGACAAGAGCAACAAGGGCATCTGCCAGTATAAACAAGTTTCCTATGAGAGGGACACCTGGTCACTGGTCAAACACTCAGGCATCAGGCTGTCTGTCGGGTCAAAAAATATTTTGTGAAAGACACCTTGTAAACATCCATGACCAAATTCCCCGGAGGCCTGTCAGGGCAGTGCGAGAGTTTATAGCCACTCTCCAGAGAGACTTCTAGATAAAATCAGAGAGAAATCCAACAAAGGTGAAAGCTTTTTGCACAATATCAACAATCATTTCTTAAAAGTAAGGCACAATAAAAAATCACTTTTTTTGCATATTGTCATGACAATAAATGTGAGACTAGAGTAAGAAAATTAAATCATTTATGTAAATTATAACAGATACTAATGTACATATGTCCCAAAGTTAAAAAATCAAGGTGAAGACATGATACTGAACAAAATATTATTAGAGTTTTGCTAAATAGAAAAATTGAGTTTGCTATCTGGAAACAAGGCAAATTTATTTACTGGAAGAGAATTGGACTGGAGGAAAAATCCAAACCAATATAACAAGGCAAACTCTAGCCAAGCAACAAAGAAAAAAAATTCCACTAGCTTTTATTTTTGAATCTGAAAGCAGTGTTGTAATGCAAGGTTGCACGATTATTTCTGTATTGCTTTATTCCTTCATTAATGAGATATGGATAATCCATTTCTTATTAATCTTTTAGTACAGCTAAAAGGAAGGATTGAAGTGACATATTTGCTTTGATAGGGCAGATGTATGATTCAATTAGAATGACAAGTACAGAGATGCAAAGTTATAGGTCATACTTGAAGCCTGTGGTCTCCCTTAGTGAAAGTCAAAGTTCATATCTTGAAGATGGAAATTTGACCCTTGTTTGGAGAAGAAGCTCAGAGAGTCTATTATAAGTGATTTTTAAAATTAAATATCAGTTTTGTTTTATATATATAGAGTGACTTAGAAATATTTTAACACTATTTCTTCCTTTCTCCTGTGCTTCATGTATACTAATTTAGTACAAAATAATTGGATCAAACATAAAACAAACAGTAAATATGTTCTTAAACCATATGTGTCAAGGAATAAAAAGTGGGGCAACATGCCTAAGACCTGCTTACATACTGTGTGTATTCTAAAGTCCCAGTCATGACCATTTTATCTTTGTTTCAGGGACGGAGCTGGTAGAAACACAGATCCACTTATCAGAACTATTTGCAATCACAGCATCAACTAATACGATTTTACCTGCTCTTTTCTTACATGCCACTGTCACCAGTGACTTCTTTCCTAGTGATGTGGTTCTAGCTAATTTTTCTTAATAGAGTAATTTTCCCCTTAAGCAGAAAAATATATGTTGAGATCATACAGACAAGCAATTTCAAGCTGTAACTATGTGAGTAATTGTGTTTGACGGGCCCCCACAAAAACTACAACATAGTATTCTCTTTACAGTGGGCATCATCATTATAGAAAAGGACCCTCTTTTCAATGTTCCAAAGCATAAAGCATAGAAAATAAAATAATAGTTTTCATGTAATTGTTACAGCATCTCTAGCTCCATTTTCATTCTAATATAATTAACATGTAACTGGATTTACTTAGGATCATAAATGTGTAATTTAAAGCGATTTACTCATGAAAATGAGATGGCTCATTTGTTTATGAATAAACTCAGTATTTCAAGGTTGATCATTCCATTTTATGTTTTAGCATTACGACACAGGCAGAGTTTATGTAGCCAGAGCAGTACCATTAAGTGAGACAAATATAAAAATGAATTTGTTGGTTCTGCAGTGAAAAATCAACTTAGAAATATTTATTCTAGGCACTGAATCCATTTTTGTATGTCATACATTATAATTCAATATAAACCTTCATTTCAAATATCTATTTTTGTTTATTCCATACTACCTATGTTACCTTTG
This sequence comes from Hylobates moloch, assembly GCF_009828535.3. Taxonomy (NCBI): domain Eukaryota; kingdom Metazoa; phylum Chordata; class Mammalia; order Primates; family Hylobatidae; genus Hylobates; species Hylobates moloch. The sequence goes on from NW_026652331.1 coordinate 468,233, forward strand.
AGCAATGGTTCTCAAACTTGAGTGTGCATCAAGTATCAAGAGAGCTTGATAAAGCACGGACCTCTGTGGCATCCAGAGTTTCTGAATTTCTAGGTCTGAAGTGGGGCCCAAAACTGCATTTCTAACGACATCTCAGGGAATACTGACGCTTCTGGCTCAGGGACCAGAGTTCGAGAAACTGCTTTGGATAAATTTAATGTTTTGTCTCTCATCTATTTAACCTGTGAAATAATGATGTTAAGCTGAACATCATTTGTTTGTTGAACAAATGATTGTTCAACAAACATACATTAAGTGACTCGTGTGTCAAGTACTATGCGAGGCATGGCCCCTGCCTTTGAGAAGAGCTCAGAGAAGAAAGTGATTAATTCTCCTTGTGGTAGAATTGGGGAACACTTCATACTGGAGATGAAATGTTCAGAGCCTTATTGGTTTTTGAAATAGTCTTTGATATAGTTTGAATATCTGTCTCCATGAAATCTCATGTTAAATTGGAATCTCAGTGTTGGAGATAGGATCTGGTGGGAGGTGTTTGGGTCAAGCAGGTTGGGGGGATCTCTCATAGCTTGGCACTATCTTTGTGATAGTGAGTGAGTTCTCTCGAGGTCTGGTTGTTTACGTGTCGCTACCTCCACTCTCTCTTGTTCTTGCTCTTGCCACGTGAGACGCATGCTCCCCTTTCACCTTAGGCCATAATTGTGAGCTTCCTGAGGCCTCCCCAGAAGCTGAGCCGATGCCAGTGTCATGCTTGTATATCCTGCAGAACCATGAGCAAATTAAACCTCTTTTCTTTAGAAATTACCAGTCTCAGGTATTCCTACGATCAACACGAAGAATGGCCTAATGCAGGCTTGTGGTAAAAAGTTAAATCACATTGAAATACATAAATTTAGAAAAAATTATCTCTAGTCCTCTATTCTCACCTCTACTTCATCTCAGAATTCCCACTTTATAGATATAAAACTATTAATAGTTTAATGAAAAATCTGCCAAAATGTCTCTAAGTTTTCCTGCCTTCTGAAGCGATTTAATATAGCCAAATAAAATGACCTAAGGTCTATAGCTCATATACTATCAAAAGTTGAGTAGATATTTCCAAACATTGCCTAGCATTCCCCAGTATGTAGGGAATGTTTTGCTGTTAGCTCTGGCTCCAAATTCTTGATATTGGCTCCATTTCGATTCTGCACTCCTAGTTTTTGCTTCTTTGATTACTGTCTTTTCTTTGCCCTGCATTGCTTAATGCACAGACATCTTTATAACTTCCTTTCCAAAAGCACCACACATCCAAGGCTGTTGTGTATAACACACTTACAGTACATATCTTAAGTTAAAAATGAATAATTTCAGCACTGAAAAGGAAACAAGTTCAAAATGAAATGTTAAGTATTATAGTTTGAAAAACTAAACCAGACATTCCTCACAACAAGAAATCTATAAGGGCTGTGTATCTGTTCTTACCATGGGATCTACTGCTGTATCGTTAGGAAATCTTCTCTTCCTATCAGAGAGCTTCAACTAATGTCCATGACACTCACTCTTAATTTAGGGGCAACCAGTGGTCACCCTCAAATTCCCGTTACTCTGTCATGTAAAGTATGTTTCTATTATGCTAAACATCAATCTCTTCTCAATTAGACTACTTATGTGTCTTACATTTTAATTATAATCTATTGTTCTCTTAAATTGGGCCTATACCCTTAGAAGCACAAAGCAGAAGTTTTAAAAACATCTATTTGTTCAATAGCATACATTCTCAGGTTTATTCATATGTCACAGTTCCAATTCATTTACGATATTTTGGATTGTAAACAATTTCTGTATAATACATTTCTAGAGGTGGAATTGCTGAGCTTATTTTTTAAATTGTATTTTTAAAAAGATTATTCAAAGCAGCACGGTGTGGTGGCTTACATCTATAAGCCCAGCATTTTGGGAAGCCGAAGTGGGTGGATCACTTGGGGCCAGGAGTTCAAGACCAGCCTGGCCAACATGGCAAAACCCTGCCTCTACTAAAAAATACAAATATTAGCTGGGTGTGGTGGCACATGCCTGTATTCCCAGCTACGTGATACTTGGGAGGCTGAGGCATGAGAATCACTTGAACCCGGGAGGCAGAGACTGCAGTGAGCTGAGATCGTGCCACCGTACTCCAGCCTGGATGACAGAGCAAGAAGCTGTCTCACAAAAAACAAAAAACAAAAAAAAAAAAAAAAGAAAGAAAAAACAAAGATTATTCAAAGCAAACAAAGTTATAAGTTTATGGCAGAGATATCAGGCAACCTTTTGAGTGAGCATCTAAGACATAACATCAATGGTCTTGAGAAATTATGAAGATATGAATGAAAGTAGTGAATGTGAATATGAACTTTGGATTTACATTTAGGTGATAGAATTTATAATACTATAAGAAAGATTGGATATAAAGGATGAGAAAGAGGATGTGTTTGAAAATAAATTCCTTGATTCTTTTTGGGGTTATTAGATGAGTGGTTATGTCATTAACTTATCTTTTTTCTTTTTTTGAGGTGGAGTCTTGCTCTGTGGCGCTGGCTGGAGTGCAATGGTGCTGTATCAGTTCACTGCAAACTCTACCTCCCAGGTTCAAGCGATTCTCCTGCCTCAGTCTCCTGAGTAGCTGAGATTACGGGCATGCACCATCACACCTGGCTAATTTTTGTATTTTTAGGAGAGACAGGGTTTCACCATGTTGGCCAGGCTGGTCTAGAACTCCTGACCTCAAGTGATCCACCTGCCTTGACCTCCCAAAGTTTTTCATTAACTTTTTTACCTCTATTATCTCATATTTCAGACTTTGTTTCCATGTCAATTGTATGATTAAGACTTGATATATATCAAGAATGTGGCTGTTGAGAGGTGGGCTATTAACATACATTAGGCCCAAAGTTAGACTGAGAAATGCAAATCTTTTATCTAAACTATGATAAGCACGTTTTATGTATCAAAATAATCTTTGTTTGTTTTTACCTGGCTGAAAATAGTAAACAGTTGATAAAAATTCACATTTAGAAAAAGAATAAAATGTTTACCACATGATTTCTAGTGACAAAGAAAGCCAAGTGACGTAATAGGATCAAAGAGAGATGCTGCTCCAGTGTACACGTAGGACATGATGATACACATCAGCAGACTATATGTGAGATACGAGAGATCTGTAATGACACCAGGAAATCCAGTACCACATTTGAATACATGCAGAAGTTGACAACAAAGTATAACCGTGGTAAATGGAAAAGTTGTTAAATAGACAGATTAAAAGTTTGTTACCTAGAGAGATTAAAGAAGAATTAAATATATGTTATCAGAGGCATGTTCATAACTTTAATTAATTCAACTCTCTTTTTCTCTCTTAGGAAAACATGAGGTAGAATTTTTAAGTGACTTGTGATAGATTAAGTTAAAAATTGCAGGAAAAATATAAAAGTAAAACAATAGTATACAGCAATTTTTCTTAACTATTGGGGTGCTCCCTTCTGCTGAAACTACAGTCGCTCCTCAAATTAATGCAAATATGCATACAGACATATAGATTTGAAATAGTCCTAATAAATGCTGCTTTAACAAAGATTATTTCTGAATGTGTGTGCTAAATAACGCTCTGTATAAATGTGTGGACTTTGAAGCAATATAGAGAGAAATTATTTTCCACAACCTGCAACTGAAGTGGTTCATCACATGATAAAAGGAAAGAAATCATATTGACTTTTCAAGGCATTTTTTAAAATAAAAATATATCATCTGTAACAGCTATACATAATGTAACGAGAAGATTGCTGTGCTTTGGGGTAAGTCTCCACGGATTCAGATGCTTAAAAAAGATTTAGGATTTCTTTGATTCCATTTTATGCTCTAAAATCAAGTATCTTGAGAATATTTTCCCTTTCATTAGACTAACCTCTTAAAGTTTTGTTAGTCTTAAAGAATTTATAGGCTTGGCACAGTGGCTCATGCCTGTAATCCCGGCACTTTGGGAGCCTGAGGCGGGCAGACAAACTGAGGTCAGGAGTTCGAGACCAGCCTGGCCAACATGGTGAAACCCCATCTCTACTAACAATACAAAAAAATTAGCCGGGAGTGGCAGCGGGCACCTGTAATCCCAGCTACTCGGAAGGCTCAGACCGGAGAATGGCTTGAACCCGGGAGGCAGAGGTTGCAGTGAGCCAAGATCAGGCCATTACACTCCAGTGTGGGTGACAAGAGTGAAACTCCATCTCAAAAAAAAAAAAAATCGAAATTTTATAAAAGTGGACGGCAGTTTCTCTTGTAAAATTATATTTATTTCTTTTATGGTGTCAGAACAATAAGTTATATCCTTTTCTAAAAAGTGCATATGCTATTGGTTTCTGTTTTTGTTGTTGTTGTTGTTACTTAGGTAAAAGATTTCACCTATGAAAACAAAAATCTTGTGTTCTCTGAGGCATTATTTTTTCTGATGACATTACATTTTATTCCCCTTTTGAAATGTGCTTATTGAGATACTATTCACATACCATAAAATTCACTAGCTTTTACTATATAGACAGTTTAAAATATTTTTCCTGACCTCGTGATCCGCCCGCTTTGGTCTCTCAAAGTGCCGGGATTACAGGCGTGAGCCACCACGCCCGGCCGAGACCATCCTGGCTAACACGGTGAAATCCCATCTCTACTAAAGAAAAAAATACAAAAAATTAGCCAGGGGTGGTGGCAGGCGCCTGTAGTCCCAGCTGAGGCTGAGGCAGGAGAACGGCGAACCCAGGAGGCGGAGCTTGCCGTGAGCCCAGATCGCACCACTGCACTCCAGCCGGAGCGACAGAGTGAGATTCCGTCTCAAAAAAATAAATAAATAAAAAATAAAAATATTTTCATCATCCATAAAATGGAGGCCTCAGGAAACTTAAAATCATGGCAGAAGGGGAAACAAACTCTTCCTTCTTCACATAGCAACAGCAAGGAGAAGTGCCAAAGAGGCGGGAAAAGCCCCTTATAAAATCAGCAGATCTTGTGAGAACTCACTCACTATCATAAGAACAGCATGGAGGTAACTGCTCCCACTATTCATTACCTCCCACCGGGCACCTCCCATGACATATGAGGATTATGGGAACTACAATTCAAGATGAGATTTGGGTGAAGAAACAGCCAAACCATATCAGATGGTTTCCTCTTAATATATGTAGCCTTTTGATTCTGGTGACTTCCCCGTAGGGTAGTCAAAGGAGGTATTTTTATTGCTATTTACAGGTGAAAGACTGAATAATAACAGGTAAGCAGGTTTAGAACTCATCCTTTCTGACTCCTAGTCAAGGAATTTTTCTTTATACTGCTCTTCAGAAGACTGTGTCACTTGTTTGCATAGAGTCAACCACATGTTTAACCTCCAGACCAATAAAACTGAGTGACAATAAATCATAGTTTATTTTGGTAGTATATGTTGAGTTTAGGAGAGTTCTAAAAAGAAACTAACAGGAAACTTGAGTTTCTCTGCTGTTATAATTTGAATGTTTGTGTTCCTCTAAAATTCATATGTTGAAACTTAATCACCAAGATGATGGTATTAGGAGGTGGGGCATTTGAAAGATGATTAGGTCATGAGGATGAGACTCTCAGGAATGAGGTTAGTACCCTTATGGAAGAGGCCCTCAGGAGCTGCCTCACCCCTTCTGCCATATGAGAGCACAGCAAGAAGGCAACATTTATGAACCAGGAAATGGACCCTCGCCAAATATTGAATCTGCTGACACCTTTATTTTGGATTTCCCAACTTCTAGAACTGTGAGAAATAAATTTCTGCTTATAAATCATCCAGTCTATAACATTTGTTATAGCAGCTTGATTGGACTAAGGAACCTGAAGAGAATGGCTTACTCTACTCCGTAACTTCACATCAAACGTGACTCACATCAAACATACCCATCTTATTCCAATGACCTTTTTAATCTTGATGAATTAATAAGAATGAAAATGAAAGTGACAGCAGCTGGGAGCTGTCTGAAGGGATGTTTCATGTCATTATGGCTCCAACAAAAGTACCATAACTGTCATTAGCATTAGGTGGTAGCCCCCAGGGAGCAAATCCACTACCTGAAATGTTTCTTCCATTCTATGGAATTGTTTGAGAATTCAGTTCAGAGTCTAAGGTCATTTCTATGACAAAAGAGCTTAGGAACTGTATGACAAAATATCCTAAGATGATATTTTTGTTGTTATAAACTAATGGATATATTTAATGGCTTATCTAGCAAGTATACTTTGTCTAATAAAATTGCCAAAATATTAATAAAATTAGGTTGCATTTGTCTAGATTTATTTACACTGAAATATCATAGCTAATGTGAGAAAGCATTTTTTCCTCTGAATCATTTAAAATTAACATTTTCTCTTCCTAATTGGCTGATTTTTTACAAATGGCTCTTATGGATTTCTATTTAATGTCTTACACTTTCCTTCTGTGGTTGGTTAAGCAGGCATTGTTATCCTAGTTTTCTAAATGAGGTAAGGGGGTGTCAGAGAAGTTGAAATAATTCAAATATTTGGCACAACTGTAGGAGTGAAGAAAAGTGGTAAACACCTGAGTCTGTCTCTTGAGTCAGTGATCTTTCCTCTACTCTAGTGAAGTTCAATGTCTTGCTCCACAAACCCTTGCTCTCTTCTTATAACTCCAAACACTCCATAGCAATGGGATGGGGGCATTTGAAAAATTTCAACTTGCTAACAAATGTCCATTTGCTGAGTCCTAAATTTATGGCAGGCACAGTGCCAAGCACGTTAGATGCATAATTAATGCTCAAGGCACCCTATATTCCAGATGTCTTCATCCCATTTTACAATAAGGATAATTGACTTTTGAAGAAGTTAAATAACAAGCCCAAAGCCACATAGCTACTCTCAAATGAACACCAGAAAAATTTTATCCTCTCTAATACATGCCAGAAATTTGGGAAAGGAAGACCAAGAATTTATTCTACTCATCAAGAGTGAGGTTTTAAATATGCATCACTTTTTCATATTTGAAGAAAAGAAATTATGGAGAAGGAAGCAGAAGGATGCCTGAGAATCAAGGTAGCATTGTTTATTCCCTCAACTCTTCAAATGGGCTGTTAGTTCATTGAATGGCAAAGTCGTGCCTGATTTATCTTTAAGTTCCAACTGGTCTGATAATTTGAGAATAATAGAAGCTCATTACGTATTTGTGGAAATAATATTTTAGAAGCAGAATTTTGGAAAACTTGTGTATGTGTAACTGTCCCCCTTCAGGGATCTGCTTGTATTTTATTGGCTCTCCATTGCTCCTGTACACACCCTTGCCTTCATGTTACAGACTCCTGCTGCTCCCTGCCTTAAAGCTTTTTCCTGCAAAAAGAGCAGGTATGTCCCTTGTGCAAAGCAGAATGAGAACGCTGAAGAGTTATTCTTTCAGAGTAACGACACTTGGGAGTCATTGGAAAAGTAACCCACCGTCTTACTCCTTGGGTGGGAAAAGTCTGAGGAATGTTCTAGTGTTACTTCGAGGTCCTCAGCTGGACTAAGTCCCTACTACCCCTCTGGGATACCTGCTCATTTACAACCCTGTTTTGTCACCCTTTTCTTCTCTGTCTCAACTCTGCAATCTACTGTGTGTTCTGAGATTGCCTCCCAAATAAAGTCCTTGCACTAAAATTCAGGGTTTGCTTCTGGGGAAACCCCCAAAAGCTGTCTTCCTCAAAGTTTCAAAACAAGCCATTCAGAAGGCTGTGTGTAATAGATAATAATAGCTAGCACTTATTAGTGAACATTTACTATTTGCAAGATACAAATTGTTCATGTCTCACAATTCTAATAAGAAGATAATAGTAATTATTGCTATTTTACAGATGAGAATACTAAGGCACAAGTTGATTAAGCAGTGTGCTCAAATGTCACAGCTACTGATGATCAACATTGAGATTCTAACTCCATAGTCCAATCAGCTTTTTGATTTTAGAAAAGGTCTTGCTCTAATTATGATTAAAAATAATTGATTTACCATCAGAATGCTTGTTGAATATGATACTTTGGAGACCTGAGTATATTATTTTGCTTAAGTAATGCAAATGTGTGCATTTATTATTCAGTATATGTGATCACAACATTTATAACAAAAGCAACTTGTGTGTAGGGATGTTGTCAAATTTCTGGCAAACTTGGACTATGAAGAGCGGGTTTGTGTAAATTTCGGCTTTCAATGAAGCACAACAAGGACATGTATTATCAGAGTTTATTCCTTCTGACTTGATACCCCATAGTATTTCAGTTATATAATTAATCAGGTTTTTCTTTTCTTCCCTCTACTTCTTCTGTTCTTCCTTCTCAGCTTTCCTCATTCTCTTCTTTCCACTCTATCCCTTCCCTTACTCTTCCTTCTCCTCTCTTTTGCTGTTTTTACAATGGTTCCAGAGAACTTAGTTTTCCTTCTTTCCTTCCTTCCTTCCTTCCTTCCTTCCTTCCTTCCTTCCCTCCCTCACTGCATCCTTTCCTTCTTTCTTTCACTCACATTACAATGTTAATTATTAAAATTCAGCAATTAATAAGAGTTAAGGAATTACAGTAAACTAAGAGAATCATTAGATATTTATTAATCATCACTGATTGAGATTGCCAGAAGGACTGCTGTACACATTAGATTTCATAGAACGACGTGCATGGATTGGATTTTCTCTTTTTGCCACAGTAAGTGAAAAGGAAATGCATCATTAGCTATAAGAAAATCATATAAGCACAAAATGATAAAGTAGCCAACTGTGAACAAACACTACACATTTAAAACATTACATTTTCAGAGCCAGTGGGAGACAGGTTTTCTAAAATGCCAGGAAGTCAAATGTGAATATAAGCCAAATAAGTGTAAAAAAATGTAGGATTGGAGGTAGGAGGGGGAGTGTGAAAAGCACTCTTAAAACAGTGACTATTCCTGGACATAATTTTTTTAACATTCAGATGAGTACACTACTTAATAAAAATTATTAATTGGAAATACATAGTTATTTAAATACTATAAATAATTTCTGGGCAAAGAGTTTACTAAGAGGTTAATTTATTTCTAGATTTAAATTAGTTCTACTTCAGAATTAAAATGTAACCCATCATCAAATTTCCAGAATGCACCCTGTTCTTCAATATGAATTATTAAACTTTCCTTAAGTATACAGACATTATTGCAAGTATATTTTTCACTCTATTAATACACATTCTTATGTGAATGAAACCAGTATATTTTTAATTAAATAGAATTTCATGAGGAATTTCTTATAGCATGAAGATGTAAAATTATATAAGGTTTATGGAAACTCAAGATTAACTTGCAAACACATATATAGTTTAGAAGAATGCCTATCTACTTCACCGTCTATCTCTCCCTATTGCTTTTTGTAGCGCTGATATATAATCTTGTTACCAAAATCTTTCTTTCAGGTTTCACAATATATATACACTGATATGTCACATTTTTTGACTCCTAGGAGATACGGAGTCATCCTTGTGGCTTTTAAGCCTTCTTGGTTTAAATTCTTTGATGGAATAAAATGATTAATAATATATTTTCTAATTACTGAAAAGGGAACTACTACCACATGACCAATTGTGTTTGGTGTCCCTGAAACCAACTCTAATTGGGAGAGTGACTGGAAGATTCCTAGTTGAGGTATGGCTTGAAAATAGCTAATAAACATTTGTAATCTACGTTGAACATACACGTTAAGGAACATATTGCATAATACACATCTGAAGGAAAACAGTTTGTACTTTTTATGTAGAGATATGCTTTATGAAGTCTACTGTGTTTTCAGTTTGCATGGTCTGATTTATCCTCATCTTTCTAGAAAAAAATATTTCCTCTTAAGACACTTAGTAATTTTTACCTGATGTTATATTTATATTGTATATATGAACATGTACAATTCTCTACTAGACAAAATATGCCCTTGTATATATTACAGTAAATTAGCACAGTATTCTGAAAATGTTAGATACAATTAATGCATGTTGAAATAATGAATAAGAAAAAGATTTGATGAATGGGTTACATGATTCAGAGCAGGCAGAGTGGGAACATAGTTTTACTTTGCCACTCTGTTTTTTTGTTTTGTTTTGTTTTGTTTTGACTGATGGCAAGTCCCCAAATTTTTCTGCACTAGAGTTCCATCATTTCCAAAATAAAGGTCTGGGACTAGATACCCCAAAGTCCCCTTTTAGCACTGACTTCCTATGAATTTATGAGAGGGGGGAAAGCAGAGTAATGAAAGTGCAGGGAAGAAAAGAGGTTATTATTACAAGCATTTTGATAAATAAATGTTGCCTCTCATTAGATTTCACTAGAATAAACTTCATTTTCACTGAGATAGTAAACATCATGACACAGAAAATTATTTTGACAGATTTAATGCAGTTTTTTTACTTATTTTAAGATTATTTCTGATTGTAAAATTAAGATTATTTTCTGACATATGTGTGTATTCAATATCTTAAATATGGAGACAAAAAGAACAAAGAAGGAAATAGATTATTCATAATTTCACCACCAGATAGAATACCTGTTAATATTTTAGAGAATTCTATCATCTTAGTATATCTCTATATCCTTTTAAAAGTCAACATCCATGGTCTATCCATTTATGTATATATTTATTTACCCATCTATTTTCCTATCAATAAAGACAAATACGTTATTTATAGACATGCACAATGCAATACCGCATCTATTCATTTAAATCTATCCCAATTTTCTAATCTCAGTTAAATGACTCTGAAGACATTATTTTAATAGCCATTGTGATGACTAAAATTATCCGTTCGGCCACTTTGAATTTCTCCTCTTTCCTTCTTTTGGTAATAGATATTTTCTTCTTTATGATGAATTAGTTCCGAGTAGTTCAGACCCAATGCCATAAGTCTGGGCACATGACTAAGCCATGGCCAGTCAGAACACTACATTCCTGGCTGCAGTAGTTTAAGAGAAAGCAAATAAAACCAAAACAACTAGTATGGATGAATGCTTCTATGGTGTTTTGGTGAAACCACTGAAAGATAGGTAGTATTCCCTTGGAAGGAGTAGTTATAAGATTGATGTAAGTCTATTTGCCAAAGAAAAAAGTCCACACAGAAAATAACAGTGTTGAGGGATGGTATAAGGCCAGTAAGACTTTGGATATCTTCTGATTCTCTGGTTCAGTCAATGCCTGAAACTAGTATAACTATGAACTTCCTATTATGAGAGTTGATGGAGTCCCCCACCACCTCCTTTGTTCAATGAGTTAGGTTTTCATGCCTTACAAAAGAAACTGTCCTGACTAGTACATTTAGATAAGTGGCATATGAAATCTAACATATTTTCCTGTTTATAGTATTGGATGTATCCATCTTTCTTCTATAATAATATAAAAATGCATTTTTGTAATTTAGTCTTTGCCTATATATCTGAAGAATGAAGTAGGACAGTACAGGGATAGTCTCCTGAAAACGAAATGTACAGAATAAAGTGTGTGTGTGTGTGTATGTGTGTGTTTCTTATTCTATGTCTGTTATCAAAATGCTACTCAGGGACAGCCTCGGTGGCTCACACCTCTAATCCCAGCACTTTTGTAGGCCAAGGCACTGTAATAGCTTTAGACTCTATAGTCCCAACTTTTAAAAAAGACATCAAATCTAGTTTTTGTTTTGCCTAAAGTAAAACTCGAGTATCTGTGGCCTGGCATGGTGGCTCATGCCTGTAATCCTAGCACTTTGAGAGGCCAAGGTGGGCAGATCACCTGAGGTCAGGAGTTTGAGACCAGCCTGGCCAACATGGTGAAACCCCATCTCTACTAAAAATACAAAAATTAGCCAAGCCTGGTAGTGCATGCCTGTAATCTCAGCTACTTGGGTGGCTGAGGCAGGAGAATAACTTGAACCCAGGGAGATGGAGGTTGCGGTGAGCCAAGATGGCGCCACTGTGCTCCAGACTGGGAGACAGAGTGAGACTCCATCTCAAAACAAACAAACAAACAAAAGGACCAAAAAAACAAAAACAAAATGACGTTCAGATAATTGGACAGCTTGATTGTTATCAACACTAATCTTTGAGGTAGATGCTTCAGGGCTAATGGCTTGCAGCATAAAGCACCTCAAGTTCATTATCTATTATACATTAAATTAATTGGATGGTGCTGAATCTTCCTTTGTCTGGCAACCCTGTGGTTTTCAGGCTCACTCTGTCATCATACAAAGCCATATAGCTGACAATTAAATATCCCTCCCTTCTCTAGCTTGTTTGTTGGGGACACGGAAGCATCAAAGTCAGGAGGGACACACAAATGGCTACTTTTCTCTTTCTCCACCTTGATATTCAACTTTTTTTCTCTCTTTCTACAAATATAATTTTCTCTCATCTAAATATCACTCTCTCCCTCCCTCAAGTTGAACTGAGAACAGGAAGAAGAAATTCAAGAAGAGAAGGAAAGTTTTTTTAATACTGCTACTTTTGTGAATAGACCTTGAATTATCTAGGGCCGGGAGTTTAAACACTCTTGAGAACTGTTGTGTTCTTTGAACTTCTCACCAACGGGAGTCCCTCCACTCTTGCTCATCTCTCCTTTAGTTACATTGACAATGGCAAATACTCTCTGCTACCACTGGTTGCTTGTTCCTATCACAGCGTCTATTACTCTGTTGAGATAGTCTCTTCTGCTAAAAAGAAGGTTACTGTAACATATTAGATAGTACATGATTGGTAAATAGTGGAATGATATCAATATAACAGAAGAAGTTTCAGAAGGTCATATGTGAGTTTGTTTTTTGGCATATTTATATTTTTGTCCACCAGTATCAGCAGTTGAACACAAAGTACACTAACAGAGTTAATCACAGCAAACTACTGAAGTATGCAGTTGCAGATATGATACCCAATCAATGCACGTTCTCCTTCTTGGCCTAGCTTGGCCATATGCTCTGCCTGGGAAATGCTTATTGCATTATTGTCTCTATTCTGGGTTAATTTTGCCCTTCTCTCCATAATTTCTCAGTCTCAAGCCTTCCTATGTGCCCTACCATTGTATGCCCTTTGTCTTAAAGACAAAACCCTTCATTTACTATTGTATTTATTTATTCAGAATTTAACATGTGCTTTTACATGTTAGAATTATCCAGCTCCTTTGCAATTATGTGTGTGTGTGTATGGGGTGTGTGTGTGTGTGTGTGTGTGTATTTCTATTCTTTTTTTAGTAATAAGATTACAAAGGTTTCCTGGGTTTTGTCATCTCTCTCTAAACGTTTTATCCCATAAGCTCAGGTTATTATTATTTTAAATTTTTTTTTGAGATGGAGTCTCGCTATGTCTCCAGGCTGGAGCGCAGTGGCTCAACCTCGGCTCACTGCAACTTCTGCCTCCTGTGTTCAAGTGATTCTCTCACCTCAGCCTTGCAAGTAGTTGGGATTACAGGCATGCTCCACCACGCCCAGCTAATTTTTGTATTTTTAGTAGAGACGGGGTTTCATCATGTTGGCCAGGATGGTCTCGATCTCCTGACATCGTGATCTGCCTGCCTTGGCCTCCCAAAGTGCTGGGATTACAGGCATGAGCCACTGCGCCTGGTCAGGCTCAGGTTATTTTTGCAGATCATTCAGGATGACATATTTTATTACTACAAATGCCTGTACCTTTATCTTCTCTCTTATGAGGCCTGCTACACCTTCCAGGTGACCCTTTTCGACAGCAGAACCTAAGACGAGTTAACGTTGATTCTCTTTTTCTCCAACATTTTATCCATAAGAATGGTGATGGTATTCTTTTCTCCACTTTGAGAGAAACTTTGAGAACGTGAATAGCCACAAATTTAGAAGTTTCTTTTTTGCTTTGCTATAAACATGGCCAATAATCCTGTATCTTGCCTGTGATCTTCCAGGCAGGTGGCAGACACAAGTCCACTGTGTTTCCCCATGGGGATGCATATTAAGCATCTAAGTGGTATCCTTAAGGTGTCTCTGTTTACATGGAGTTAGAAAGTAGCACAAATGACACAGCCCATTTGGGGATATACATGTCCCTGCACAGCTCTCTCCAGTGAATCTTCCTCAACACTCCTGTTTCGTTTTGTTTTTCTCTATGATCATCTCACACTTTTATATTCTTATTGTGGCATGGAATTTAAAAGCTCTTTAATCTATTACTGACAATGTACTTTTTAACTTCTATACCACTTTTGATATTGATTATTTTTTCTTTGTTTTGAGATGAAGTCTTACTCTGTTGTCCAGGCTGGAGTGCAGTGGCATGATCTCGGCTCACTGCAACCTCCACCTCCTGGGTTCAAACGATTTTCCTGCCTCAGCCACCCTAGTAGCTGGGATTACAGGCATATGCTGCCACGCCCGGCTAATGTTTGCATTTTTAGTAGAGACAGGATTTCACCATGTTGGCCAGGCTGGTCTCCAACTCCTGACCTCAGGTGATGTGCCCACCTTGGCCTCCCAAAGTGCTGGGATTACTGGTATGAGGCACCACGTCCAGCATGGATATTGCTGACTCTTATGTGTTCTGGAACTTTCATTCTAAGTTCCTGTTACATATATCTCTATGTATGCACTTATCTATAACTATTTTGAACCATATTGCAGACAAGCTGGTAAATTGGTATATTTCATTTACATCAAGAAACATGTAAAGCCTGTATTTTCTTCCATTTAAGATTGCTTGTATTTTTAAGATATGAAGTGATTCAATTTAAACAGTCAGGCTTTTAATTTATTTGAAAAAGTGTTATTGCTCTGAAAGCAAATGGAGACACCTTAAGTGACTCCATGAGCTATGAACACGTGGCTCAGTGTTGTAGAGTTGGCTATAAAAGGATGCATCACACGCTTCAGAGTATATATGCTTCTTGATTACTTTGGTCAGAATAAATAAGTGCTGCTAGTAACCATGGACTCTCTCTCTAAATATTTACCATGTGATTTTTGTCTCACATTTTTCTCTTTGCTGGGGCATACTTCCTGGAACCCATGGTTTCAGCTCATCACTTTCGGTTTCCAAAGGAACACATAACAAAAAGTACCAATGATAACAGCATATAAACCCTGGGTTGGTTCTGAATCATTCCCTTGAAATATAAATAATACCAGTATTCAGAGACACTCTTCTGATTTAAGGTTTCTTTATCCACCTGTTAAGAAATACTTTTTTAAAAAAGCATAAAATTATGACTCTCATAGAGATACAAAATGATAATATGTCAAAGATCTTATTTGACTCATTAATTAATAAAAAACAGTGAGATATGACAAGTGGTTTGTAAGATAACTCAAAAGCAGCACATTTACAGTCAGATAAGAGATGTTAAAACACATTTACAAATGGATGCAAACTGGCAAAACTCTTAAATGTCTACAGGGCCATAATCAATTGCATTCAATGACATAATTTGCAGTTTTATGAACAGGAATTATTTACATCAGTATTAGTGCATTGTAAACTAATTTCTATCTCCATAGAGTATTAAAATAGCCTAGTCAAAGACAAAGAGAAATACAACCCTGATAAATGAGCCAGCCAAGACACCCACCAAATTTAAAAGCCTTTTGCAAATTTCTTTAGGGAAGCATATCTCGAATCCTTCTATGTACTACTTCATATATTAGGTGGAAATGCTAAATGCTTAACATCCTACATATACACTGTTAGTTAAAGCTTTGTGGTAAATGATCACCGTCACTATTATCTGAACTGTCTATACAGCATGCTTTGCCTCTGTAGTTGAGTTCTGATTGCCTTGTTGTCTGATCCCTGTTAAAAGTTAGGGCACTTTGAGGCCAATGACTATGCTTTGTATGCATCACCCAGCCCGATCCGTAGTTCACGTCAGGTACTTAGTTAATGTCCAATGAGGGCATAAGTGATTTGAGAAAAAATTATTCTGAGGTCACTCTACTAACTTAAAAGATAACTTTTCTCCTTCTCTAGAAAAATTTAGTTATTCAAAAGCAAATACTGAAAAAAAATCTCAAGGTATATCATGCTTATGTATAAAACAAGTATTTGGTTTTTTATTTTTATAAATATTTTTGCTTGGGAAAATATTAGTTGGAGACAATTTTACATACTTTCAGTTCTACATCACATTATTCTAAGGCTCAAAGTATTCTTTGTCCTTAATTTGAAACATTTGGCATTTATGCTCCGAGGAGCAGCTCTGGTAATGAGAGAATATGTTTTGCATACGCCTGGTTCTGCCATTAACGTTTTCAAACTAAAAATTATTTTTTAAACAGCAGGCTTCTGTGACCATGATACTGTTATTAAAATCTCTTTTTGGCACAATATCCTGCTTTCTGTAGTCTTTGTTGAGGCTTTTGTTTTTAAAAAGTTACATTTTATGCTACATTGGTAACTTTTTTCCAAAATTAATATATAATCCAAAGTATATTGGAAAATAAAATAGAAATGCAGTAACATTACATAAGCCTGAAGTTAGTAGGATCTTCAATTTTTATTTAGAAAGTTGGAACAGGGCACATTTTTTTCTGGAAACAAATAAAAAGGATAGTAAAGGAATGTCCTAAGAACAAATAGATTAGGGCATTCTACAATATTTGAAGACAAAGGTAAGATAATAATAGTAACAATAATAATAGTAATAAATATCCATGCATTTCCACAATCAAAATAACAAAATACGTTACAAATTAGCATTTATATTATTTTTGTACAAAATTTTGTGTTTTAGAGATGTTAAGATTTTCAAGGGAGAAGAATACTGTATTTATGGAATATAGATAAATTAGCTGCAAAAAATAATTGGGTAAGGGGAGTATTTAAAATACCCAATAAATTGCAGCACAATGGGAACAAAGTGCTGATGCTGGGAACTGAACTCCAGCCTTCTGTTTCCATAACCATTTCTGTTTTCACAATAGATCTCTGTTCACAAATAACTCCCATGGCAATTTTAGTTAATATATGTGTAGTGTAGGGTTGGAAAAGAACATGTTTGTGTCTGTATATGTACAAACATACAATTTAATAGCAAATATTTATTTGTCCATGATAACATGCTTGAAGTGTTTTCTAGTGCATAATATATATTTTACTCATTGTATTTTTTACAACCCTAGTAATATCACTACTGTATCATTCAATATTTACATATTGGATAGATGAAATAAGAGACTTGCCCAAGGCTACATTGCAATAAACAATTCAACTTTAATTAAATACAGGATTTAAGTCCAGTAAATCTGGCTCCAAAGTCTATGCTCTTAACTCATTCATTTGGCTCACCATTCTGGGATCATTGCATTATTATATTAATGTCTATGTGAGTAACAGCACAATATAAATATCATACACTATTTGTTTCTAATCCATCAAAGTTTTTCTTTGTGAAGCAGTGATTTTAGTGTAGAATAACAGAGGATTGTTTTTCCTGTTTTACAAAAAAAATTCTATGCTCTTTTATTTTCAGTTTATTAAAGCTATAAAAAACACATAAAAATAAGGTATCAATATACTAATATTAGTTTATCAATAGATATTTATTAATATTATGTTATATAAAGTAGATTGTTATAATAAGTAATAAATATGTATTATAATTATCTCTTGAGACAGGACATACAAGGACAAAAGGGTTTGCTTTATAACACAATGGATTGATTTGAGTAACATATTTTCAGTGCTTCATTCACCTACACAACCTCTAGATGCCTTCCAGTAGTTTCTATTAATTCGTCATTCAAATTGCAATCAAAAAGCTAAACTCCAAAATAGTCAACAATTTTTCACAATGAAAGTAATGTGAAAAGAAACCATATTTCTTAACTGTAGAATGTCAATGTGTCTTCTGGGATAAACGGCATTCTGAATATGTTCACTATTAACTTTCCCTTCCAGAACACAGATTGGGTTTGTTATCAGTTATATTGATGGGTTGTCCTCAGATGGTTGAAGACTGAGGCTGCAGGGATGATTGAAATCTGTAGGCGGAAGAGACAACTGCAATTCCTGGAGGTGTTAGAACTCTGCAGTGTTTTGGAGGTCTGGTGCTGCCATTTATATTTCTCTTCCCTGGAACTCTTTCTTCATAACAGATTTTGAACTAAAAATAAAGAAAATCTCCCATACTCTGTTAGGAGTTTGATTTTTCAAAGAAATCTTGCCACCTCCTTTGAGAAAATTTCTAATGAATTTTACACCCTTTCCTCCATTTATTATTTCTACCAATCTGGTCACATTTTTATTTTAAAATGAGAACATTAAGGTCAACATTGTCTTTTAATTTTACAACTATCTTGTATGTTTTCTTTCTACTAGTTCTCTAGAAACTCTTAGTTCTTGGAGCCAATGTTCATTAATTGTATGTTTTGATTAATTTCTTGACTTTTGATATTTAGTAAAACTTTTATGTTTGGTCACTCAGTATATTACTCTCTCTCTCTGTGTATCTCTGTGAGGCAGAAATAGTTGAGCTTTTTTGTTTGTAAATAATATAAGCCAATGAGCTACAAATAAGTGCTTACATTTATTTTGCCATAGACAAGTTTTTTTTGATAAATGTATATTTTCTCACTGGAAGTACATATCAAAATACTCACAAAGAATTTTTAAATATATAATCTTTGTTAATCTTTTGCACAATTTATATTGAAGAAGACTCTAAAGGCGAGATGATAAAAGCTTTTTCAGAAAGAGGATAGAGCTTTATTAAAACTGTAACATAGAATCTATTTGGCTATGTGGAAAAATAATTTAAAATAACCACATTTTTAGAGATTAATTATTATAATGTATATCTAACACGTAGTTTTAACATACTCCAAATCCACAGTTTCAGGCCCGGGTACCCAGATGTTCTGCAGTTGGCAATTAATACTAATAAGCAGAGCAATTAGAAGAAAAAGTGCACTACTAAGATACACCCAGCTTTGGGTTTTAAATGGAGAAATTCTAGACTAATTGGGAATTTTGAAAGTTAATAGTATTTTTTAAATTCTAGAATAATATCTTTCGAAATAAGAGAAAGAACCCTTTAAGCATCTACATTTGGGCTTTGGACATATTTCCTAGGCAAAATATTTTTTGAGACAGAAAATTATTTTGTCCTCAGGGGGAAATCACAGAATCTTAAGTTGAAAAGGGTCTAGGAAGTCACCTGGTCAACTGACAACCAAGATAGACATTACCTTCGTTCCATGCATGATGGATTACATGGTGGTCACCTAGTTGCTCTCTGGACACATCTATGAAGAGTGTTTTGACCTCTTTTTTTTGAGATGGAGTCTCTGTCACTCAGACTGGAGTGAAGTGATGTGATCTCCACTCATCACAACTTCTGCCTCCCAGTTCAAGGAATTCTCCTGCCTCAGCCTCCTGAGTAGCTGGTATTACAGGCATGCGGCACCATACCCGGCTAATTTTTGTGTTTTTAGTAGAGATGGGGTTTCACCATGTTGCCAAGCTGGTCTCATACTCCTAACCTCAAGTGATCCGCCGACCTCGACCTCCAACAGTGCTAGGATTACAGGTGTGAGCCACTGAGCCTGGCCTTGACCTCTTTTAAGAGTGATTCTAATTGTTACTGAGTTGAAAGTAATGTCATTAGACAAAAATTTCCCCACTGAGTTATATTCTTCCTTCTGAATATAACTGAGAATAAGTCTCATTCCTCGTTGATCTAAGATCCTTTATTTGAGGATAGCTAAACTGTTTATCTTTTCTTTTCTCCTTTAAACTTAGCTTAGTCATTCAGATGAAAGAATACTGAAGAGACTTTTAGTCACTACTCTTTGGAGTCCTGTTTCTCTAACTTTATTCCTTCTTAAGGCTCGTCTCTTCCTCATTTCCTCTTCTCCCTCAATTCTGTTAGTTACTGTGTCTGATTCAGTAGGTTCTTTTTGTTCTGAAGTTAGGTGTAATTGAATTTCATTGTTTGGGATCAATGAACTTCATAGCAGGAAAGTTATCATCATCATAATCACATCAACATATATGGGTAAAAATATTATATATGTTTTGCATTCAACTATTTAATGTATTTATTTTATCTTCTAAAAATTGTGTTTTGTTTTTCGTTTGTAAATCCAGAGAAATAATGTATTTCTCCAAATGTTTTGACAGTCTCTTGACACAGCACAGCACTGCTACTCTTGTGAGTAAGGCTACCACTATTTAATAAACACAATCATGGCCTCTTAGAAAGAGTCATGAGAAAAGTAGTGCAGGATTAGATTTTAACAAGTAGTCAGAGAAGGTGAATTTTATGGTTGAGATATATGATTGTTAATGCAAAGTAACATATTGGATTTTAGTAGTTAAAACATGAGTATGTTTGTGTTTTAGATGCTTTCCTTAACTAGAAAGCACATCACTGTCTAAACTGAATGCTATTTAAGGTATTTTCAGTGAAATTCATTAAATAATTCATTCTGGCAATGTACGCTAACTTATATGAGCAATAGCTTCAGTATTTATGATTATTGCCAGATTGTCTCATCTTCAGAAATATCACTTGCTGGCTTACACCTGAGGAAGGATGCTTTTAATTCCTGTTCATCAACAATTTTAATATAGTAGCTTTTTAGTATTTACTGAGATATATAGGAAATAGTTAAGCCTGTCTGGCAGGCACATTCAACCTTGCATGTCTGACTGAGCTCAGCTGGGTTCCACTAGGAGGATTCAAAGTGGGATATGAAAGACAAAAAAAAAAAAATGAAGATTTAGTTAGAAATAACACGATCATGAACATTTAGGTACTGCTGGGTTTGGATGATGCTTTTATCTGTTTTACTCTTTATTTTCCAAAGAAATGACACCTGTGACACCTAACAGTGAATATTTTACCTATCCAGAAGGAGTTATAAACAGCTTTTTCATTATAGATTTGTTCGTTTGTTTTCTCTTAACAAGTTCAGTCATACTCTAGTGCAACAAGAATAACTTACCATGCAAGAATTGTTATCAATACACTCAACTTTCTGCTCTAATTTTAATGTTGGATGCAGATGATATGGCAAACAGTTAGATATTTATTGGGATCATGTCTCTTTCATTCTCTCAATGGCCAAATAACTATATGAATTTATTTTGTGCTTTTGTTAAATGCTGTATAATTGCCCCAAAGAGGGAGTATCTTCTTTAAACTTGATTTTCCCCCTTGTGTATGTGTGTGTGTGTATAAGATTTCTGCATTATTCTTATAACTTTTCTGAAAGTTTGAATCTGATTAACATAAAAATTTAAAATAAACAATGTACTCAGATGTGTACCAAAAATAGACACAAAATCTCATAATGTCTGTTAAATCCTCCTACATCCAAGAATTTCAAAGACAATTTAACTCTTCCAAAAGAATATATTTGGGAGTAGTTTTTGTGCATCATGGTCTTTTGTCCTGTAACATGTTAGTTAGTATTTCCTAGGAACATGGATATTCTCTTACAAAAGGACTGTATAGTTATCTAGTATAAAAATTTAATACTGGTACTTAATTCTATGAGTCATAATCTGATTTTTGTCCCAATAATACCTTTGATACCTTTGTACCTTCAAGAATAAGGTCCAAGACCACATATCAAATTTAGATGTCATGTCTGTTTAGTCTCCTTCAATCTGGAAAAGTTCCTTAGTCTTTCTTTGCCTTTCATGACATTGACATTCCTCAGAGTCCCGAGTAGCTGGGACTACCGGAGCCTGCCACCATGACTGGCTAATTTTTTGTATTTTTAGTAGAGACGGGGTTTCATCGTGTTACCCAGGATGGTCTCGATCTCCTGACCTGGTCATCCGCCCTCCTCAGCCTCCCAAAGTGCTGGGATTACAGGTATGAGCCACCGTGCCTGCCAGGGAATCATTTTTCTACAGAGAACATCCAAAACACATCCTCCAATCCAAGTATATGCTTTTTTTCTTCTTATAGTGTAGGTACAACATTGATGAAATGATGCAAAAATCTCCAACGAGACAGCTGCCCAGTGTACTCAGAGCAAAGACAGACCAGAGGAGTGAACAGAAGCAGGAGAGATTTGACCCAGAGCTCTAATTCTAACTCAACACTAACTCCAGCTTTAACACTAGTTCTAACTTTAGCTCTAGCTCAGACTCTAACTCTAATTCACTCTAACTCAAATTTCCTCTTAATCTGGGCTCTTTTTACTCTTGTGTTAAAAAGGTTGCAAGTCAATCCATAGTTCTTGATTTATCTGTCTTTCTCCACAAGTTCTAGTTGATCTGTAGGAATTTTTTCCCTAAGTTATATCAACTTAACTCCTTCATGCCTCTTGGTCTCTTTGCTGGATTTTACCACTTCACTACTTCCAAGTGACACACCATAGTCTTTATATTATGCATGGAAAATTGAATTTGTTAATTCCTTAATGAGATAATATTTAAAAATATATAATCAGAAAACATACTGATCATCATCCACAGTTTATAGTAAACAGGTCTATAGTATGTCAATCCTTTATTTTATCTTCATTAAGTCTCTAGATAAAAGATGTAATGAAATGAAACAAATGCCTAAAACACAATCAATCCTCCAGTGCTTATAATATGCACAATAAAGTGAACAGACCCTTTTGGATAATATCTTAATTTCTGCTGAGTTGTGACACAAGTTACAGCTAATTATGGGTGACACTAAAACAACTTATTTCTGTACTTCAAGCGCTTAAAAAATTGGACAGAAATAAAAATTATTAAACACATATAAGACCAAAATGATCAAGCAACATTATACTTCTATATCTTATTTTTGTCAAGCCTTATTGGGTTGAGGTATCACACTTTACTGTTGCTATTAATATTTATCCTACTTGATATCACACTATTAAAATATGCGTTAGAATAAGACACATAAACAGAATAATAAAAATGTAATAGACAACAAAAATGCAAAATTATAACTTGAAACCTACTTCTGAAATAAGTTGACAACATTTATCATAGTTATTTATGATTGAACTAAGCGTTGCAATGTAGATTGTAGGGCACAGGTAATATATAAATGTTCAGGCAACTTGGACAACAGTGAATCTGTAGCTCACATGATGATATGTTGTATAATTTAAGAACTTGGGAAGTAGTGAACATCCGTTTAAGATGCAATGAGAAAAAGTACTTATTATTATCTTCAGCATTTTCATGTCAATGACTTTAGAGGGAACAGAATAAGAGGGTGGCAACACCAGTAATGATGCCATCACCATTACTGGTGAAATAGTTTGCTCTGATAATCATGTATTAGACGGATATAAGAAAAACTGGTGTTCTCACTTTGTTTGTTACTCCCTGAGTGACCTTGATTAAGGCATATAAATACACCAAGCAATCTTAGAGTTTCCTCATCTGTAACATAAGGAAGTTGAACCAGAAACACAATCTCTGAAATAACAATTCAGGGAAGTACTTTGCAAAAGCAATGGCACTTGCCCTCTGCCTCAGCTTTTCCTGTTGAGAAACTGACCATAATGGAGTGAAAGTATAGGAGTAATTTTCCTAATGTAGGATCATCAGTTGGGTCACTTGATTTCTTTTAAGCCTGCCATTTCATCTGAAATTTCACCATGTACCTCCCCAGGGGAAAAAATTGCAAATCTGGCAAACTACAACCTGAAAATGGAGCGATTGCTCCTAAAAGACACTTTCTATGTAATCCTACAATTATGAGCCAATTTTCTTCTTTCCATCTATTATATTCTGTAAGCCTAATGTATTTAAAAAGGTTCACTGCCTGAGAATGTTGTGATATTTATATAAGCTCTGAGTTCTTTTATGCCATTT
This sequence comes from Hylobates moloch, assembly GCF_009828535.3. Taxonomy (NCBI): domain Eukaryota; kingdom Metazoa; phylum Chordata; class Mammalia; order Primates; family Hylobatidae; genus Hylobates; species Hylobates moloch. The sequence goes on from NW_026652331.1 coordinate 491,997, forward strand.
GAGGAGGGTCATTAATGCACATCAAGTAAGTATTAATAGTGGCAAGACTTAGGCCCATTTCAAATTGTTGCATCAAAGGCTCATTTTGGTTCCTTATGAAGCTGTATTTTTCATGTTGTACTATTCAATCAGGGAAATAATTGTTGTACATACTGTCTACTCAGTTTATCTTCTTCAGGGTGGACCTATGATGAAAACCTCTGTGGCCCCCCAGGAGAGGGCAAGGGGAACCACATACAGAAATTAAAAATAGGTAAGTGATTAAGAAATGAGCCTGGGTGACTTTGAATGAGAACCCCTGAGATTGTAATTTTACTCTTTGTTCCTGTTTCTTAGTATTGCTTCCCACTTGCACCACAGCTTCTCTGCCACTCTTTTATCTGTTTTCCCAAAGGCAACTTGGCATGTAGATTGCATTCATCAAAACAGTAAATATAATACTTTTGAAAATCAGTATATCATGATTATTGTATCAGTTTCCCAGGGTGGCTGTATCAATACAACACACAGAATTATTTAAACATCAGAAATTGTTATTTTCTCATAATTTTGGAGGCTAAAAGGCCAAGATTAAGGTATTAGCAGGGCCTTGCTCCCTCTGATGGGGCTAGGGAAAGATCTGTCCCGGGCTTCTGTTCTAGCTTTTGGTGGTTTGTGAGCAATCTTTGGTATTCCTTTTTTTCCTCAGTCACCCTCATCTCTGCCTTCATCTTCACAGGGACTTCCCCCAGCATGCTTGTCTTCTTCTAAGGACACTAATCATATTGGATTAGGAGCCCATCTTACAACAGTATAACCTCATCTTCTTTTAATGAATTGTATTTGCAACAATCCTATGTCCTAATAAGCTCACATTCTGAGTTATTGGGGTTTGGGGCCTGTATATGTACATTTTAGGAGAGATATAATTCAGCTCATAACTCATAGAAAATGATCACAAATTTGGTCACCTGCTTTGCTTTGACTCTTCTCCGAGATGAAGTCACACTTCACATTGCTGACAGTGCTTTCACCTTTGCTATTTAAGTTTCCCTGTTTTGCCTCTTTTGCTGTTATTATCAATTCCAAGTAACTAGTCCACTTGCTGGCGCATGGCATGACTGTGAAATTGAAGTGAAATAGTTAATACTATTGAAACACAGCTTTCTTCCTATTTTGTCTATTTTCCCTCTATTTCAAAGACCACAGAGATGTGTCCCTGTTCTGTTCATCCTTTGCCTTTACTCCATCAGTCTTATTTCCATTCAGGTAAATGAAAAGTCAATATTATTGCTCAGATTAGCATCTGTATATGAAAGTCTCAGCAAATTTTTAAATGCCTGTGAGATGATTACAACTTTATGACATAATTTCCGTTTCCCTTCAAATGTATAAATCAGGACAAAATATTCCCTATGATGTGAATACTTCCATGACCACATTGATCATAATAAATAGACTTAGACTATTTTAAAGTACTTTAAATATGTAATAGATTCTTCTAAAATCTATTTAAAGCAATAAATTTTGTCAATTATTAGTTCTTAATGGATCCTTGTTGTCAGTTGTTCATTTGGTGTGAAATAACATAGAAATAATTGCAGCCCTTATCTGGTGGTGAGGACCCGTGTTTTATATGACATTTGAATTTGAAATCAATATACCATTGATGCTTTACAATGTAATGGCTTGTAGAGATCCTAAACTGGAAGGTTAAATGTAAAATCTGCTGACTGTGACAATGAACTGAAGTCACTATTTATTAAGGTCTTCAAAGAAATACAAAGATATTCACTCTCTTAAAAAGAAAAAAAGCAAACCTCAATAGTATGTCTTGCAATTGCATAATTTTAAATGCTCCAGGCAATATGGGAGATACTTTTGAATTAAGAGAGACTGCTCTGTTTGTTTTCCAAATGTCTGTACTACCTTTAGCCAGTCAGGGGTGATTTCAAGTAATCTTATCTTGGCAGCAAGCCAATGAGCCCCTGCACACTTTGGTGTTAGACACAGGGCACTAGTGCACGCTTGGTCTGTCAGATCACTCATAAGACCAACACTGCTAGTGCAATTTTTAAATTTCTACTGCAGCTTTTATCCCAGAAACACAGAAACGATAAGGATTTCAAAGACAGTACTAAAAAGTGAATGCTGCTTGCTGGTGATGCAATTAGAGAGAAGACATAAGAACTTTAGGAATTGTCTCTAATTCCTGATCATTATGTTTCATTTATATGCTGACTAGTTAATAAGGATTTTTTTTTATTGTTAAAAGAGTTTCCATAAATCCTTCCTCATTAATACCTCAGAGACCCTATACCGATGTAAATAAATCCAAAACAAACCAAGAAGGACAAAAAACTGAATTGAACATTTGTAAAATTCCAACGGAAGTTTATAATCTAAGAATTTGCTTTAAACCCTAATCCATTTCTGATTTTGGAGCTCATAGTCAATTTGTCTGACATTTATTCATAATTATATCTTTTTATTCGTCTCACATCTATTTCATTATATTTTCAATTCCATAAAAGATACAAAGTTTTGAGATATCTTTGTATAAACCTTGGTTTTCTCATCTTTACAATGGAAAGCACAGTCTCTTATACACTATGGGATTTTTTTGAATATCAAATGAAGGCCTATATATCTAACCATTTTCTGGGCATCGTTAAAACAAGTTAAGAACAATAATTCTAGTGCATTACTATATAAACAATAGTCATTTATAATTACAAAAAGATTCACTTCAGCCGCTTGATGAAACCAAAAGCTGATAAGCAAGCAAGATTCACTTGTCATTTCTTCTTCCTGTTTTTCTAGTTTACTAAAACTGGTGCTCAGAATTGTTCCTTTATTCCTCAAAGCAGTGTTCTTTTGAATGCTTTTAGTTCTTTACTCAAAATTTATAATCTGTATTATATTATAATGTAGATTGAAGGATTAAAAAATAACTATAGAGTTAAGGGTCTCAATTCTGGATCTGTCTTTTGCTTACTGTCATTCACATTGAATATGCTTTACTGCCATACAAGATTACCAATAAAATAAAAAACATTAAATTTGGAAGAGATTTTAAAAATCCTGCACTTTTACAATTGCATTGAAAAGGTGGCAACTATAGCCAAGAGAGAGTAAATGACTTTCAAGAGGTTACCTTTTTAGGAATAGGAGTCCTATCTGGAAACCACATTTCTTCCAAGTCCAGGCCCATTTCTTTTCTTACCATTTTTTTTTCCTCAATAGTTTTGTAATTTTAATATAATTTAACGGAAGTTTAAAAGCTCTACCAAGAACATCTAAATATTATCACATTACTTCAGGAAAATTATAGATTTTTAACTGATGTTTTTCTTATTAACAACCATAGCAACAAATCATTGTCTTCTTAGCAACCTTAGAAAAGAGTAAAGAAATCATGACAGGTCCTCACTCTTTAAAACATAGGGGGAGTAAATGCATATGAACAAATAATAATAATAGTGGGAGATAAATGCTATGTAATAAAAGCACTTGCAAAGCACTTTAGGTGGAATGAAATTAACACATGAAACAATAATAGAAAATGTTAAGACCAACCTGTAAACTTATGAATAAATGATTTGGGGCTTAGTCAATCCTTACAATGGGTTATATTACTTGGAAATGTGTTAAGGAGAAGGTGAGAGTGCAGGGGTTTGCAAAATTTTAATTGTGACTCATGATAAATAATTTTTATATTGTAATTCAAACACACATATGTAAATGTCATACATGTATCTTAAAGAAGATTCATGAACAAGTCTTATTCTTATTAATTACGATACACTCTGATCTATTCCTTTCCATTCCAGTGTCTGGTTGTGAACCATGAAATTGATTTTACAATCTGCAGTCTGAAATACACTGAACTAACATGTATCGAACATCTGTTATGTATCAGTCTGTTGGATAGGCATTGCATACATGCCACCTCACTGAATTTTCCCCGGATTTGGTAAGGCAGGTATTATTACATCTTTTTAGAAATTAGTAAGTTGAGTTGCATTCTGAGAACATCTTGTGATGCAAAGTTGGCACATCTGAATGCCACAGTTTCTGCCCTGGTGAATGTTATGAAGGTTCACAAAAGCTTGGCAAAGGGCAAGACATAAGAAATTTAGAGCAGGCTTGGCCATATTGCCTGCACCCAGGCCCATCAGGTTTCATACAGAACTGTTGGCTTTTGTGGTAGCCTATCCTACATTTTTCAATTCTATAGACTTCTTTTTCTTCCCCCTAATAAACCATTGTTCTTCTTACTCATAATATGTGGCATCTCTGCTCTCCACTCCAGTGATGCCACAATTCCGGTATTTGAAAGATTTGTTTATAACTAACCTCAAGCTAATGTACCTCCCACCACACGTAGTCCTCAAGAAAAGGTCAGGCATGTGTGCCTTAAGAGCTAAGTTGACCTGAGTTCAGATTCTTGACCTAAAATTTTTGATTGTGCTGGTCTTGGCCATGTCATTCAATCTTTCTGAAAATTAATTTATTTACTTATAAATGTGCCAACCTTATGAAATATTCGAAAAAAATGAAAATAGAACACGACCTGGCTGGCACACAGTGAACACTCACAGAATTACTCTTCCTGGGACTAGGCTCAAAGGAAGCTCTCTTGTCCATAGCACTGAACAAGCCTGGGGGCCTCCTGAAGAATCTCAGCATCCTCATGATGAGGAAGTTCCTCAGACAGACACTCTCTTTTTCCTTTGTGTCCATTTGTTCCTGGGACACATCTGTGATCATCAAAAATAGTCCTAATTCTCAATTTTGCTGACAAAATGCCATCCAATTGTAAATTTCATGGAAAGTGAAACCATATCAACCTTTACCTTTTCACATCACGAGGTAGTTAGTACAACTCAAACATTATAATGAAAGAAGGAATGCTTTGAATTACTTTCTCTCTGAACTTCTGAATGCCTGAGACTCTCAGAACAAGACTCCTGAATTAGTAATAACTAACATTTCTTCAGGACTCACTCCAGTCCAGGCAGGTACATTATGTTTCTGACCTCAACTCTGTTAGACAAGTGCCATCATTATTCCCATTTCACAGATAAAGGAATTAAAGGTGGTAAGCAACTTGCCTTTGATCACACACCTAAGATCTGTTGAAGCCTATTTTTTATCTTAGGCAACCTAACTTTAGACACTGTGCCTTATTTTTTATTTTTATTATACTTCAAGTTCTAGGGTACATGTGCACAACGTGCGGGTTTGTTACATATGTATAAATGTGTCATGTTGGTGTGCTGCACCCGTCAACTCGTCATTTACATTAGGTATATCTCCTAATGCTATCCCTCCCCCAACCCCACAACAGGCCCCGGTGTGTGATGTTCCCCTTCCTGTGTCCAAGTGTTCTCCTTGTTCGACTCCCACCTATGAGTGAGAACATGCGGTGTTTGTTTTTTTTGTCCTTGTGATAGTTTGCTGAGAATTATGGTTTCCAGCTTCTTCCATGTCCCTACAAAGGACATGAACTCATCTTTTTTTATGGTTGCATAGTATTCCATGGTGTATATGTGCCACATTTTCTTAATCCAGTCTGTCATTGAAGGGCATTTTTACTGTGGCACTATTCACAATAGTAAAGACTTGGACACTATGCCTTTAATCATGAAATGGTACCACTTCCTTTGTGGATTAAAAATCCACATTGTCTTTAGATTCCATTTCACCTGAAAAATTTGACCATGATGCCAACAAGATTATTAAAACTACTGGAAAATGTAATTGTAAAAGTGGTCTTTATTTCTGTAGTGTCTGTAGTGGCTTTTCACAAGATGCCCATTGACTAGAATGTAACATATTTCAGATACTCTTCTACAATTGTGTCCAATTCTTTGTTCTAAAAGGGTTGTTAAAATGTTATTTTTTTCAATGCCTTGCTTTATTTCCAGCTTCGATAATTAAGTACTTTAGTTAAAAAAATTAAATGTGAAAGGTCATTAATAAAACCTTAAAAAGTCAGAAAGTCCTTGAAAAATCTGTTTGTGACTCATAATTACAGTAGTTAGAGTTACTGTGACCTTTTAGGGTGATCAATATTAAAAACTTTTGTATATATAAATATATATATAAACACACACACATTCAACTTTAAATTCTGATGTAACAAAAGTAACAACCTTGCTTTTCTTGCTTTTATAACAGCAAAAGGTTGTAAGCTTTTAAACTTTAAGTTATGACCAGCATCCCTTAAAGTTCTATTTTACAAACTGTTTCCATTTACACAATTTAAATTGTATATGATTTGTGCATAAAAATAAATTTTTAAGAAGGAACAAAAGGAAAGTTTATTTAAAACAGACTGAACTAGGGGTTTAAACAGCTCATCTTTGCTCACAAAACACAAGGAAAAAGTGGATAGAGCTGTAGAAAATACAATTTTATGTTGCTGGAAAAATGAATTATTCCACTAGGTGGCAATGTTGATTCATCTACTCACGTTTGAACAGAAATTTTTTATCTTTTTGAAAGCAGTAGGAGTCTGAGTTCTTTCCTTTTTTTTTTTTTTTTTTTTTAATCTAATGAAAATTCCTGCATGGGAAAGAGCTGATTTGGGCAATTCTGAACTTGAAAAATGGGTGCTTCGTGCCATTAGAAACCTTATAAATAAGCCTGCACCAAATAGGTTAGTTCTTTTGGCATACAAACAAGAAGGTTGATGACATATGTAACTTCCATCTGGATTCAATAGGTTTAGAAGCAAACTGTTTTTATCTCATCTATCTATCACTGTTTGGAGATTCTTTTAAATAGGAGCTGTGTCATTGAAATATCTTTCCTCCCTGTTATCCGCTTTCTTTGGTAATCAGAGATTCTGGCATACCCAAGGAATCTCAATTTTGAATGGCTTTTTAATCTGTGTTGAGAGGGGCAATCCAGCATAAGCCCTGAGTGTCCCTGCATATTCTTGCTGTGTATTCCAAGAACGCAAGGCCTTGACCATCTGAGCCATCTCTCAACCTTGTTTTGTTTGCAACCCTTAACCTTGAGGGATGAGGTACTGTCTCCATCGGTCAAAGAGTAGGTTTACTTTCAATTACCATGAAAGTGGTGATGACCCCAAGCTCAGCATTCTACCCTTTCAATGAAAGCAGCTGTCATGGATTCTTGATGTCATCGCCTTGGGACTTGGGGGACATAGGGAATTTATGCAAACAAGCATAAAGATCTGGCTACCACTTTTGCCATGAGCAATAAAGCGTTTTGTCTCTCATTCAGTTTTTTTTTTTCTGACAGTGTCCACGAAACACTGAATCCCAGATCCTACACAGTTTCTGACAGTCTATCCTGTTGTTCTCCATCTATTTACAGCAGAATAGATTTTGGTTCAGAATAGACTGAAGAAGTCATCTAGTGGAGTTGAGCTTTCTAATCTGATACAGAAAGACTTTCTACAAGTTCTCTGAATAATAAGTTGTTCATTCTTAGGTTTAACCACTCCAGTGACAGAGAATTTAACTTAAGTAGCTTATTGCAATGTAGAATGACTTTATTAAAAATTTGTTCTTCATTCTGAACCTAATTCTGTTGCTGCATGTCTTTCTCCCTGTAGAACTAGTTCTGCCTTCCAAAACTACCTAGATATGAGAACATTTCAGTCTTCTTTCTTTTTCAGGCTAAATATCTAAGTAGACTCTCTTATTTCATTCATTTCTTCTACACATTCGTTCTGAATTTTCTTTATATTGAGGCTTTTCCTCATTTATTATGTGCCAGTGCATTAGATTTTTCTTAAGATACAGTCCTCAAATAGAGCAAAAATACATCACATTTTAGAAATGATCTGATTCTTCTTCACTCCAAGTGCTTCTTTCCATACCTTTTCTCATGAACAAATTAACAAAGTCAATGACTTATGCTACCTCATCTCTGTGTCATGGGTGTCAAGCACAATGCTTAGCACTTGGTATATTCTCATAAACATTCCTTGAAAGAATTAATGAATGAATGAGTTGCACAGATTGGACTATTATCACTGCCACCATTCTGAATATTAGGCTTCTATTAATGTGACCTGACTTTTGTATTTGTGAAGTTTCATTACCCTGTTGAATTATAGAGAGGAGCTAGGCAGGGAAAGAAAACAAACTCACACCCTGCTTCTGCTACTTACTAGAGGTGGGACACAGGGCAAATTATATTTTATTCTGCTTTAATCTCCTCATTTGTAAAATGAAAAACAAAGAATATCTACCTCATATGATTTTTGTGAAGATGATAAGCAAATAAATCACCTAAAATGTGTAGATATTGTGTATGACATGGGATAGGTACTACGTAATGGTTGACTATATTGTTTTAAGTTTCTATGGGAACAAACATTATATTCTATCATCTAAGTGCAGTCGAAACAAAGTAAAGAATAGCACGTATATGTACAATGGAAAAGCAGAGTTGGGGAAGGCTTCACAGAGGAGTTGCCGCTTGAGAAGGTGTAGAAGAGAACACAAAGAATTTCCATGCTGAGATAGCTGAATGAGTACAGATTAGAATTGTGAAACTTTTAAAATTCTCCACCACCGTTATCTCCAACATAATATATGGCACATATACTGTCAAAACGAGGCACAGATTTTATGCTGTACATGCAAACCGTCAAAACAAGGAATAATATTTTTAAAGAAATAATGAAAATATCACTTACAGACAGCACTGATATAAGGAAAACAATCATTTATAGTTCATAGTTATTATATAAACTACCATTCATGTAACCCTTTACAGTTCATAAAACCACTCTACCTACATTATGTCATTTGATTCTCAAAAAACAAAACTAACAAAAACAAAGGAGCTAATCAATACTGCCCCTGTAACGTAAGCTTCACTCCTTTTCTCCTTTATGAGAAACAATAATATTCCTATTAGCCAGATAGATAAATAGTGCAGTAAACATCAGTCTTCATTTACAAGAATAAAATACCAATGCACAGTGTACCAGACTTCCACACATAGAAGCCCAAGAAAGATTAATGTAAATAACTAAGGAAACTTGAATAACTACAGAAACGATTCTAAGTTTGTTTGGAATAGAGAAGAAGAATAGAAGACAACGCTAGAATTGACATTTTTTTCCCTAAGCAAATTGAGACTTTAATGCAAGGCCAATAAAAACTTGAGCAGTATCTGTGTTTCTATTTCTGTTTTAGTTCCACACTGTTAAAATACGGTAAATTTTTTCTGGAATATATCCACCAACAGATATTTATTGAGAACCTATTATGTGACAAACACTGTCCTAGACACTGGAAAGTAGCTATGAACAAGGCCAGGCCCTTGTTCTCAAGGAACTTATGTTCACCAGTACAAGACAAAAAAGCTAACAGAAACAAGAAATGGTGTAATATCAGAAAATGGTAAAAGCTATCTAGAAGATAAAACAGTGTAATATGGAATAGAGTATTGAAAGTGACATGCTTTATTAAAGGTGATTTGTGAAAAATTTCTAAGGAATGATATTTGAGTTAAGATATGAATGATAAAAAGGAGGAAGAAATGTAGAGATCAGAAAAATACTAAATGCAAATACTAAAATACAAATACTAAAAATAGAAATAAGCTTGAAGTGTTCAAGAAATCAAAAATGTTAAACATAAATGGAGTGACTATAAATAAAGGTGGAACAGAGGCAGATGATATTAAAGATACAGCTAGATTTTTAAGACATTAGAGACCAAGTAAAGAATAGTGTTTTTTAAATAAGAAGTTGGTGAGGTGATGAATATGCTAATTAGCTTGATTTAATCTACTTATACATAGGTCAAAATGACACATTGTACCCTATAAGTATAAAAAAATTATTTTTCAATTAAAAATCCATTAACAAAAATAGTGTTTTTTCTTCACTATTATTTATAGTATTTTTACTTATCACTTATTATGAAACTCAGTTTATTTGTTACTTACATAATAAGTAAATAACACAATTGTAGTTTACATAATCAGTAAGTTATTTACTTAAAGCTTTTAAAATAAAATTTGGGCGTAATGTGATTTGGTTCACTGTGACTTCTGTATGAAGAATAAAGTTTGGGATGTGGAGGCTGGTGATTATGAGGGCTGTTAGAGCAGTTACAAGTCGATTGTTTTATATCACGAGAAAGGAGAAGATGGTTGGCATTCTAGGAGTGAAATTTGGGTTATATTACAGAAGAAGAGCGACAGACCTTCCATGTGGGAAGGTTAGGGATGGGAAAAAAAGGGAAGAATCAAGAAAGCTGAGTGCTTTTGTTCTGCATAATTGCAGAGATAGCGGTACCATTTCCTCGGGACGTCTTTGGACAATGAATTTGGAAGGAAAAATACAAGGTGATGTTTTAGCCATGTTACATTAAATGTGTTCAATATGTAGCCAAGTAGAAATGGCACATTGGCAGCGGGATACACCAGTATAGAACTCAAAGGAGACAGCTGGACTAGAGGCATCAATTTCATATTTATCAGGGCATTGATGATATTATGAATAATAGAAACAGATGAGTTTTCTCAAGGAAAGAATATAAGTATAGGATTACAAAAAAAAAACTTGTATCAAGTTCTGGACCACTTGGTATTATATTTATTCAAGAGGTAAAACCAGTAAAGGAGATCAAGAAGATAGAGCCGAAGAAGGAAGATACTGCCAATTTGTTTGCGGTATCCCAGAAACCTAGTTGCATGTTCAACCTGGTCAAATGCTGTTCAGATTATGTACAATGAGGACAAGAACTAAACATGAACTCTGATCTACATTATCATCAAAGTTACTCATGGTTGAGTCTAAATTTAGAATGAAATGTACTAACAAGTAAACTGAGTTTCATAATAAGGAATTGTTTTGGATCTCAACTTATTTTCAATATTGATTCCCAAGTACTTTGTAATCATCAACTTTTCCAGTAAAGTTTTATCATCATTTATTTTAGGATGAACAAGAGCTTGGATTGATTAATTCTCATCTCTTAGGTGCCTTGGATTTAAAATGTGTTGTTATTACATCATAAAGAATAAATAAGCCAAGTACATTTTTAATTCAAATTAAAACAGATCTTCACCAAGCTATTTGTGCCTTAGTACCTTTCATCATCTATCATTTTTTTTTTCTTTCTGTCCCACTCTTTTCCTACTTTTCCTTTCTGTTAAAGTTTTTTAGTAACTGTTTTTTAAAAAATATTTCCTTCTAGTTTACATTTTCCAAAAGCAAATTGAAAAAACCAAATACACACACATACACATGCACACAAACACAACTTTTAAACAGCTATGATGTGCTTTAAAAAAAGACAAGTCATACCATACACACACACAATTGCCCTAGAAGAAGCCTTTTGATTAAAAAGAAAACATTTTTAACTGCATCTTCAGGGTCAACAAATAGAAGTAATACTTTTGTGAGAGAAAAGTTGAGTACAGGAGGCTACTTCAGAGAAAAATCATCACTTTTCTTTTTCTTCATCGTCTAGATGGGGAACATAAATTCTTCAGTTCATTTGTTCTTCTTAGTCCAGTTAATGTTGTTAATAGAGTGAAATCTCCAAGAAAATCACAGTCTAAATATATTGAAGGTTTAGAAACTAATGAATAACTTTGAGTATGCTCCGATAAAAATTGTTCACATCTGATAGCCTGAGTTTCTATGCTCTCCAGGACTTTTTGAAGCTCTCTTTAACATAGAGTTCTTCTCTTTGGCTTCTCACACCCTTGTTTTCTACTTTTCTTTCCATGGCTTTAAAAGACAACATATCCTCTTCCTGTTATCTTTCTTTCCACTTTCCTGTGAAAATAAGTGAGATCACACTTCTCCCACCCATGTTATTTTCATCTTAATTCCCTGGATTAGCAAAAAATGTCCAGACATTTTTTGCCAATGTCCGGACAGAAAAATATGTCATGCTCTAGCAATAAACCACAGGAGAGTGATTTGTAAATTTCTCTAAGGCTCCAGTCTTAGCCTCCTCTCCTGTGATATAAAAATAAGTATGATATCTGCTTATCTTCTTCAAGGTTTGGGAAAGAATGGAACGTGATCAGCTTCATATATGGGGGAAGTATGAATGTTAGTTATGTACATTTTCCTTAGTATCCAAGTTTTATGTAAAAAAGGTTTGAAGTAAAGTACATGTTGACTTCATCACATTAATTTCTCTAATGACATTTGTCATTTTACTTATTTGTTTCATATGTTCAGGATATACTTTAATAAAAAAGCAAAAAATGTCACATTAAAGATTGCCAACTCTCTAGTCAGTGATGTCAAACTTAAATACGAGTGATGATTTTTTCTGAGATACCTGTTAAAAGTAGGTTCTTAGGTCCAGCTTGCAAAACTTTTTTATGGAGTAATTCCAGATAGAATCAAGGTACATGAATTTTTTAGCAAGGTCCCCAGGTGATCTCTAGGCCATCAAGGAACGCCACTTTGACTAAACGCTGCTTGAATCCTGGTCTATTGAACTCTGCCAGTGTTGTTTTAGTCCATGTGCTTTGGAATCAATGGGGCCAGAGTTTGAAACCCTGCTTCATCACCTTCTATCTGAACGACTCAGGCAGATTGCTAGACTCCTCTGAGTCTCTTTGTCTGCATTAGTTTCCTAGGGTTGCTATAACAAACTTCCACAAATTGGGTGGACTTAAAACAAGAGAAATGTACTCTTTCCCAGTTCTGGAGGCTAGAAGTCTTAAATCAATGTATCAGCAGGACCATGTTCCCTCTGAAGGCTCTCTGGAAAATTCCTTCCTTGCCTCCTCTAGCTTCTAGTGGATCTGGGCAGTCCTTGGGGTTCCTTGGCTTGTAGCTGCATCACTCCAGTCTCTGCCTTTGTCTTTTCATGGCTTTCTTCTCTCCATCTGTCTCCTTTTTTTCATATGTATGTGTGTCCTCTCCTCTTCTGATATGTACACCAGTCATTAGATTTAGCCTCCATCCTCATCTAGTGTAATCTCATTTTAATTACATCTGCAAATACCTTATTTCCAAAAATGGTTACATTGTAAGAGTCTGGTTGGATAAGAATATTGCTGCACACTATTCAATACACTACAGTGTCCCTACATTAAGAAGAATCATTATGATAGCATTTTGAAGCATCTAGTTAGTACCTGGTAGTAGATGCTCAGTAACTAATAGCTTTTCTTTCTTTGTGAGTGTAGCTTAACCATTGGGTCTCAAATACAAGTCTGCAGGCCAGGAATAACTGCATGAGATTCTCTACGGCAGCTTTTGAAAAATATAGATTCTAGGTATTTCTTGTGGGTTACTGCTTTCAATAAACCTGGGGTGAGGCCCAAAAAGCTGTATTTTTTAAAGGTTAGCCAGGTTATTCTGATATACATCTAGGCTCAGGAAATTTTATTTTCGAGTCTGATCATCTCACTGTATTGCTCAGGCTGGAATGGAACAATTTATTTGACTAAGAATTTATTATTTCATTCATAGAGCTGGAACTCAAAGGTATCTCATTTGCAAAAAATTGCATGAAATTCAAAATATATACTTCTTATAACCTACATTTGTCTACTAAATAATGGTGATAAAGTTCAACCAAAATTTTAAAGAGATGCAAAGGCCGTACACAGTTGTAATACTTGGGAATAGAATCTTACCATTCTGATTCCAGTTTCAAATTTCAAGGAAAGTCTTTCTTTTCTTTTTTCTTTTTCTTTTTTTTTTTTTTTTTTTTGAGACAGAGTCACGCTCTTTCACCCAGGCTGGAGTGCAGTGGCGCGATCTCTGCTCACTGCAAGCTCCGCCTCCCAGGTTCACGCCATTCTCCTGCCTCAGCCCCCGGAGCAGCTGGGACTACAGGCGCACGCCACCATGCCCGGCTAATTTTTTTGTATTTTTAGTAGAGACAGGGTTTCACCGTGTTAGCCAATATGGTCTCGATTTCCTGACCTCGTGATCCGCCCACCTCTTCCTCCCAAAGTGCTGGGATTACAGGCGTAAGCCACCGCACCACGCCTTTCTTTTCTTGATTATGGGCTTAAATAAAACTAAATATGAGTAGAAGAAAATTATAATAAGGGCCAAATATTGTGAGTCTCACTTTCTCAAATCATTGTTTTCTTCTGCAAGTTCTGGCCATTTTCCTTTGAGCTAATGAAGCCTCATATTTATTTCTTCCACCTCCCTTCTACTGAAGTCATTTTTACTAATGTTAAATGTCTTCTTTAGAGTCTCAGTAGTTTAAAATTTGCTTGTCTCTGGGAAGTCTCCAGTTGCTTTCTGAAAAATCTCACACAAATTCTTACCAAATACTACTGAGCACAGTGGTTTCCTCACAGCCTAGTGGGCCTACTGGCATCAGAAATCGTTAGCATCCCAGGCAATGAAAATCATAGTGACAGTGAAATTACTGAGAATGCAGTGCGGCTTGATGATTGTAACACTCATCCACCCCTGGGGTACCCTGTTCTGTTGTCATCATCAGTTGTCACACCTAGTTTGAAAGGAACATAAATAATTATGTCAAAATAAAAAATTAGTCTTCTATAAGAATTCACATTTTAAACTACTTAGAACTTTAAAAAGAATATTCAGCTCTCTTTTCCATCACCCTTGTGGATTAGCTTGGCAACTGGATCTGATGCTTTAGAACAAAATGTGGATATCTGCTCTTTCAGCCAAACAATACACATTTCATGTGAAGACTTGACTAGATTTTTTTTTATGCTGAACTCAGGGAGATAAGCTAACTTTCCCTGAGTTGCCAAGGGCAACTTGATTGCACGTGAAATTAGAAGCAACTCTGAGAAAATAATGTCTAGACTCATTCTTATATTTCTTTTGAGGGAAATATTCACCTAATATCTGTTAACTACGGCTGTCAAAATACTGATGAATACTGCCTGTCCCTGGAATGGTGAATCTAAACTCTGTGAAGGAGTGAGCAAAACAGAAGTGATAATATTTCCAGGTAGCAAGAAACTTCATTTCATCATAGAATTGTCAAGCAGCACTAATACATTTGACTTCTTATTTTATTTGTGTTTAAAATTGTTGAAGTATGTTCAGGTTATGTCTCCACTTATTTCTTGAGAAATGTCACTATGTTGAAGATTTCCTTCTCTGCCACTCTCTCCTATTTTTGTTACATATTCAACTCCTCAAGTTGCGAGTTACAACTGTGATGCTTTTTCTTAATAGCAGGTAATTTATGTCATTTATTTCTTCTCTATACTTAAAGATCATTCTGCTAAGAATGTGAATATTGATGTACATAAATGTGGCTTTGACATATGCTGTGAAAGTCAAAGAGGAATAAAATGTCAGAGGTGGAGATTGCTGAGCTACTGGGGCAGCCCCGTTTTTGTGCAGTCGTATCTTTGTGGTTTTCAAGTCTCAACTTTTGATATGGAGGTCTAAAGTAACTTACACTCAGAGTGAGTTAGAAACTAGCTATGACTCATTGAAACAAAATTCATGAAAGATTAATGTGTAAACCACACACTGAGGGAGTACTTTCTCATGATAAGTAGCTGACAAGAAGACCCTAGTACTTATACCAACATCTCAGGACAGAATTCAAGTCCACCGGGTGGAAAGTCTATCAATAAATCAATTTATACTTTGGAAGTTGACAGGTAAGCTTGGATTAGAGCAAGGGGGCAGATCAGAGGCGGATGACCCATCTAGCACTATTTAGGATGCTCTTGCTGACCCTGTGAGTATGTTCAGGACAGTACTCTTCACCGTCACTTGGGCAGAGTTGGGGACACACTGACAGTTGTTCTTTTTTGGCTTCTTTTGGAAATTGTCTTGGCTTTGGACTTCAGACAGGCCAACCATCTAATTTTTTTCTTGGATGCCACAGTATATAATGGACTTTGACTTTATATGTCATAACTAGATTGTTACGTTTCACTAGACATATGTTTAGATGTCATGCCTAGATGTTTATACGTCTGGACTAGATTTCCAGACCCTATTTTCCTGTATTGAGCCTTTGAGACATTGTATTTTTTTTTTTTTTGCGTTATACTTTAAGTTCTGTGGTACATGTGCACATGTAAGGACATTTCACTTGCTTTAAATGATATTCAATCCAGAACCTCACAGGCAGCTACCTGAAGGAACTCACTCTGGATCAGAATAACTGAACGTGGGGTACCAGCACTGTTCCTCTGGATGCCATTTCTTTTTGGAGTTTTCCAGAATTGTTTCATCTTAAATTGCATGACCCTTTTCTTTCATGTCTTTCAGCAAAGCTGAGAAAGGCTGGCACTTGCAAACAGGTTTAACTAAATACCATCTAGTAATATAAAGAAATTAAAGAATGAGGCCATTAGAAATCTAAACAATGTATGTATAAAAAGAAGTTTGCACTCCCAGACTTATTAGCTCTATCTTTTGAGGCATGGAATCTCAAGAAAGAGTCAGGTCCTGCTGATGTCTCTTGCTTTCCACTTTTGGCCACTGCCATTTTAACCTGTAGCATGGAGGGGCACCATCTTAGCTACACTTGGAGAGTATAGAAAAGTGAGACTAACCCTTCTATTGTTATTTAAAGCTTGTCCCCCGCTCTTCCAGTATGAATGACAACCACTTCTTCAGATGATGGATAATTGAAATGAACTCACCCTTCAAGACAATCTTCATATTTATAGATATATAACTGTATAGAGCATAATACGTAGACTATACTGTAGCCCTTCCTGATCGTTGGTTTTGCTTTCCACGGTTTCAGTTACTTGTAACTGGGGTGCAAAAATATTAAATAAAAAGTTTATTCAGTGAATAAGTCATGTATTTTAAATTGTGTGCCTTTTTGAGTAGCGTAATGTCATCTGGTGCCCATTCCAGGATGTAAATCACCCTTTGCCCAGTGCACTCATGCTGTGTACGCTAACCTGCCCCTGAGTCACTTACTAGCCTTCTGTTATCAGATCAACTGTTGGGGTATGCAGTGCTGGTGTTCAAGTCACCCTTATTTCACTTCATAATGGCCTCAAAGAGCAAGAGTGGTGATGCTGGCAATTCAGATATACCAAAGAGAATCTGTGAAGGGCTTACTTTAAATGAAAGATGAGTATTCTCAACTTAATAAGAAAAGAAAAAAAATAGTATGCTGAGGTTGCTAAGATCTAGAGTAAGAACAAATGTAACTGTGAAATTATGAACAGTATATTGTCATAATTGTTCTATTTTATTATTGGTTATGGTTGTTAATCTCTTACTGTGCCTAATTTGTAAATTAAACTTTATCATAGGTACATGTGCAGAGGAAAATCATGGTGAATATAGGGTTCCGTGCTATTCATTGTTTCAAGAATTCACTGTGGAGGGTGGGGGAGTCTTGGATAAAGGGGGAGTACTATAGATATGTAGTCCATAGATTAATAGAGTATTTTTGACATTCATGTGGAAAGAATTCTACCAAAGTTTTCTTCATAGATTGTCTTTAAGGACTTAGAAAAACAGTGCCAGCCTAGGTAACCAGAAATACTTCAAGATATAAAACTCATAAACATGTTGTGTAAGGTACAACAAGCATGAAATACTAGTAAATGTAACAAAATTATTCAAAATGCAGAACTGAGCTATTATAAAATAACCCAAATGCAAAGAGAGAAAAATGAGGAGGAACGCTCAAAACCAGAACAAGAAGCATGATCTGAAGGTTGGGCTGCCTGTACGTATCTCTGCTTTCCAGCTTTGTTTATTTCTGTTTAATAGTGTTCAACAATTTAAAATATGAGTTGACTAAAAGTTTGATAGGAGGAAAGGAAAAACAATGAATGAATAAATACATAAGTGTAGGTGCATATATATATATATATATATACACACACACACATATAAAACTTAGTATTTAATGTACTTTTTGAGTGCTTACTAATACTGAAAGCTACCTTTTATTAAGCTGAAAACTTAATCTTAGTTTTAACTTAATAAGATCTCCATACTATCATTCAGTTTTTTCAATCTAAAAAATGACATGTGAGCTGGGCGCGGTGGCTCACGCCTATAATCCCAGCACTTGGGGAGGCTGAGGCAGGCGGATCACAAGGTCGGGAGATGGAGACCATCCTGGCTAACACGGTGAAACCCCATCTCCACTAAAAATGCAAAAAATTAGCTGGGCGTGATGGCGGGCGCCTGTAGTCCCAGCTACTCAGGAGGCTGAGGCAGGAGAACGGGGTGAACCCGGGAGGCGGAGCTTGCAGTGAGCTGAGATAGCGCCACTGCATTCCAGCCTGGGTGACAGAGCAAGACTCCGTCTCAAAAAAAAAAAATGACGTTTGAGAAGCATGATTTATAACTTATTCAATTAATATATATTTAATTGTTTCAGACAGTTCAAACTATGAAACACTCGACCTTTATAAGAATTCACTTAGGGCTCATATTCTAGCCCAGAAAATATTTTCAAAAAGAGTGAAAGTAAAATGAATCACTTTGGCCCTTCCAATGAAAAATTCAGAATTAAGAACAAGAAATAAAAAGACTGAAAATCTCTGAATATTGCTGGACTCAGCTCTGATTTTATTTCTGACCTTGTGAAAGTTCCCTCTTATCTTTTAGCTCTTTGCTCTTCAAAATGAAGCATTTTTCCAGGATTGTTTCAAAGAGGAGATATGTAATGTCCTGCTTCAAATAGACTTTAGAATGAAGCAAAATATGAATTATTAAATAAATAACATCTGATGTTTACAGTCTGGAGTAAAAAGTATGGGGAAAAAAAGAAAAAAAGAAAAAAAAACCTTTCTTTCTCTTTCTAATCCCTGAATGAAATTTTCTCTTCTATGATTCCATTCTCCTGTTGACCTTAAAGATTTCAAGGAGATTTATATTGGAATGAAAACTTCATAATTATCTGCTCATAATAAGGCTGGATCAGGGTGAGCGTGTGAGAAACACTACAGAAAAACATTAGCAAATCTTTTCTATGCTTTTTTTGCCTCTCTTTTATGGACCCAATTAAAATATTACTTGAATTGTATTGGAACAGTTGTTTCTACTTTCGATGACTGAGCATTTTAGGCTTTACAAGTGGGCACCAAGAAATAGATTGATTATTCTTCCTACTCTTGAAACTACAAATATGTTGAGATTTTTCACAATTAAAAAAATCAAATGAAATGTCTATATTGGGCACAATTTTATCTAACAGATAACACTAAGCGAGATGCAGCAAAAAATATTAAATTACCCTGTACTTATGCCATTTGTTTTAGAAAGTCAGCCATGTATGTTTTATTTTACATATATATTATATATATATATATATCTCCATGTATATATTTACCCTTTTTTATCATAGATTCTGGTTGTATTAGAGTCTCTGACATTTTCACTGTAGATTAGAAAGCATGTAAAACAATTTGTTCATTTTAACTTGGTCTTGTCCAATATGGACTTCTAGGGTGTTTATTGGGTAAGTTATTTTATAGCTTTTCTTGTTTATCTTTTCTCTGGGATACATCGTCATAACATTTTGCTTAAACTTATCACAGGAATTTCCAGCTTTATTTTCTCAATACTTTAGTATGGTCAGTAATGTCAGTAATTCTATGTGTCCTGAATTTGTTTTATATTCTGATCAGGGAAGCTCATAACTGTCTTCAGAATTTTTTTTTTAACTCTGACTTATTAAATGTGTTTTTTCTAATTAATTTATAGAAAACACACTATTTTAAAGACAAAATATTAAATAAAACCCTCTTCTTTAATAGTCTAAAATTACCCTTTGGAATCAGTTGCTATATACCTTCTTTTTTGTTATAGGCACCCAGGCCATGTCTTCTCCATTATATCCCAGATAATTGCTGGCACTTTGAGTAAAGCTTAAAAAGGTATCACATCTTTAATTAGAGATCTCTTATTAAGTTAGTTTTCTCCTTCAAGAAAGGCACTAATTAAAGAAAGGCATGAACTTTCTTCTTTTGATGAATTTCACATGTAATTTTCAACTAAACCGTATTCATGGATAACATGGTATGGCTGTTCCAAGCTCTCAAATATTCACTTACTATAAAAGGGTAAAATCTGCTTCCTTCATTTTCACGCTTCTCAGTGCTATAAGGCAGCCAGCCCTTTGCCTCCATATGTGAGTTGTATGTTGACCCTTAAACTCTTATTAAATCAATAATTACTCCAAGTTTCTTTAGTAAAAAGAATCACCTAGAAAACCTTTTATTATGAACATTTTTAACATACCAAAAAGTAAAACAGAAAAGAGAATCTCCGTATATAATGATAATCTAGCTACAACAATTATTAAAATGTTGACAGTCTTGTTTCATTAACCATACTCTTCTCACTTTCTTTCTTTCCTTAAGCCACAGTTTTTTTTTTTTTAAATCCCACATACCATGTCATTGCTGCCAGAAGTTCTTCATCCTGCATCTTATTGACAAGTCTTTTTTTTTTTTTTTTTTTTATTATACTTTAGGTTTTAGGGTGTGGACAAGTCTTTTAAGATAAGCTCATATTATATCATTATTCCAGAGTTGAAACTATTTAATTCAATTAATAATCATCCACATTTATATTGACCTAATTGTCTCAAAGCTGTTATTTTAAAGTTAATTTGCTAAGATCAGGATCTAAATAAGGTCCATACATTGTTTTTCATTTTTTTCATGTCATTGTTTTGTTGAATATATCAGATCATTTTTCTTTGTAGCATAACTTAAAGCTGGCTTATTGCTTCTAGTGATGTCATTTATCTTATTCTTCTGTCACCCGTGTCACTTGAAAACTGGTACTTAAATCTAGATGTTTGATTAGATTTAGGTTCAATTAATGGGGGAAACAGAAATTTTTCCTGTAATATCATATCAGAAGTTACATGATATAATAATGTCTGACTTTTAGGGATGCCTCAGCTGATAAGTTCTAACAATGCTAAGTGATCCTTTTTCATAAAATTCCTTGTCAAATTCTATTCAGTGGTTTTACTGGATCATTATTGTCAAACTCCATTATTTCATTAGGTGGTACAAGATGATAACTTTACACTTCTATTGGGTCTTTTGCATTTATTAGCTGAAGTGCTTCTTTAAAAAAGAATTTTTACACCTCATCTATTTTCTCATCTTGAAATAGAGTTTGTTCAGGCAAAGTAGTATAAATAATTGGTTTGTTCCTTTATTGTTAAGTTTTCAAAATAATGAGTTCATACCTTAGGAACTTTCAATGGAGACCCATATGTCTCTATGTATGTGTGTAAAAGGACCCATTTTGAATCCATGGGTTTCATGTGTTAATGTGATTTAATTTTTTGAATTCAGTATTATTTTAACATTTCTTGCAAGGCAGATCTGCTGTTAATAAATCATCTTAGTTTTTGTCCGAAAAAGTCTTTTTTTCCTTCAGTTTTGAAGATAATTCTGCTGGATTAGAATTATAGGTTATATTGTGTGTATGTGTGTATGTTTCTTAAGCACTTTAAATATTCTTCTTTACTTTCTTCTTACCTGCATAATGTCCTCTGTAGATAAGACATTTTTTCTCCTTTTTTTATTAAGAATTTTTCTTTGTCTTTGTCTGTAGATTGATAATGCTATGACTAGGTATAGTTTTGTCGACATTTGCTTACTTGGTATTCTCTGAATTTCTTGGATCTGTGATTTCGTGTCTGCCATTATTTTTGGAAAGTTCTCTACCATGATTACTTCAAATATTTCTTCTACTCTTTTCTCTATGTCTTCTCCCCTGAAACTCTGATTATATGTATATCTTATGAATTGTTCCATAGTTTTTGGATGCTCTGTTATTTTTTTAAACTTTCTTTTCTTTTTGCATTTCAACATAACCTCAAACTCATGATTTTTTTTCTTCATGTTCTACTGATGTCAGTGTGAGGCATTCTTCATTTCTGTTGAAATTTTGAAAATTTTTAGCATTTCCTTTTGAGCCTTTCAAGGATTTGCTGCCTCTGTGCTTACATTACTAGTCTGTTCTTGCACGTTGTCTACTTTTTCCATTAGAACTCTTCACATACAAATCATAAGTATTCTAAATGCCATGTCTGATAATTCTGATATCTGTGTCATATTTGAGTTTGATTCTGATGCTTCCTTTATCCCTTCATATTATATTTTGACTTGCCTTTTGTGGTGCCTTATGATACTTTTATTGAAAGCTAGACATGTACTGGGTAAAAGAAACTGAGCTAAATAGATCTTTAGTGTGAGTATTTATGTTAACCTAGTGGGATTACCTAATGAGAGACAGTGTTCTAGGATCATTTCATGACATATATCCAAACAACTACTACATGTCCAATTGAACAATAATGATAACAACATTTCCTCACCATTAAATTTAGGTATCAATGAGGCATCCCATGGGAGATATCCCATTGTCTCTTAGACTAAGATATGAGCGTCCTAAGAAGTTGAGAAATTTTGGCTATGGAGAATTTGGTGTTTTCGGCTTCAAACAGAAAGAAACCCTCATCTGTCTAAGAAGAAAAAATAATTGTTATATGAAAATATTTATCTAATTTTTAAACAACATTTTTAAAAACTTTCCAAGTAATAATTTTTGCTATATGTGTCAACAGTGAATTGATAACAATACCATGCTTTGCACCATCAGTTTCTGCCATTCCCTTCTCAGTCTTACTAATTAAAGAAAAATTTTTGTTAAATAAAATTTCATTATGTGCATAATGACAACTGTGAAAAAGAACTGATTGTCACCTTCAATGCAAGAAAATAGTTATGACTTCATTATTAAACTGGAAACTAAGCTGCTACATATAAGAGTTTTCATTTTGTGATACAGGATAAGTAAAATAAGTCAAGAGTAAATAAAATAAGGTATGTTGGCATAACCTTGGAAAAAATGAGATCCTGGGACACCAGCAGGATATGATAACCTAAAGGAACATAATGAATCAAAAAGAAATTACAGAGCTGGGAACAATAAGACAAAATCATCAGGACTACGTCATGCTTAACAGTTCTTTTCATGCATTTTCCCATTTGGACATTTTAACTTAGTTTTGAAGTTGCATATATTAACTAGTAATGTTTGAAATTGGAATTTTGATGATTCCAGTCATAATACTTCTTCATACATAAAAGTCAAAAGACTTTAATATACACGACCTTATTAACTAGCCATATTTCTAAGGTTTAGACTGCAAAGAGCTTATTATTGAAACAAGAATCAGAGAGGCTAAAAGGCTGATTCTAAGTCATAATAGATCTAAAATTCGAAACCACATCTTACTGTCTCTGGTCTACGGAGCTCTTTTTCAAATCATTCTTACATAAAAATAATGTTTACCAGAAAGTCAGCCTAGATCACTGGCACTTTTGAAACAAATTACTTTGGTTTAGGAAGTTATGGGGTGATAATGTGGAGACACAGACAGACTGGCTGAAATAAGAAGCTTAATATAGAGCATCTTATTATTATAATTAAGTAGTCTTCTTACGGGTTTCTTAAAAAGAACAAAAGCAACAACAGAACAGCAACTTTTCTGAGGACTGGGATGTCACTTCCAAAGGACGAGATAAAAAGAGATACTACAAAAAATCCTACTTATGTGGCAGTTAAAGATGGTCACATTTTTTTCTGAGATTCCTTCAATGAGAAATGGAGTCTATTGCCCTCTTTAGAAAAAAAATCATATCTATCTATTTATCTATTTCTATATTTATTTTTGTAGAGATGGTGTTTAGTTATGCTGCCCAGGCTGGTCTTGAACTCCCGGCCTCAGAGATTCTCCCCCTCAGCCACCCAAAGCACAGGTATTACAGGTGTGAACCACCCTGCCTAGCCAATCCCCTCCATTGAATTTGGGTAGGCTCTGTGAGGGATTGACCATTAGAATATATGAGATGTAATGCTGGGCCATTTTCTGGGCCCAGTTTTTAGGAAACCAGAAGCCATCACACAAATTGTTCAACTACTTTGCTGGAAAGACATGTATAGAGGCTCTGAGACAATATGGAGAGAAAGAGAGGTGCCCAAGTGACTCCAGCCTTCCAGCCAACCCAGCAGTATTGTACTCTCCAGACTCACCCAGGCAACAGCTGAAATCCAGTGAATGACCCTTGTTCACACCAACTAAAGTGTGATAAGAGGGAATAGAAGAATTACCCAGCCATGCCCCGCCCAAACCCTGGCTTGCCAATCAAGGAAATGCAATACAATGGTTGTTGTTTTATTCACTGAGTTTTGGAGTGGGTTGTTATACAGCAATAAATAAGTGGAACACAGCCTTCTCCTGCTTGGATCTCTTACTGGGCTATAGTATTCACTCTGATATTTATAAGTAAGCTGTACTTGAAATCTAAAAAGGGAAAAACTTTTCCCTAAGAGACGAACATAATGTTCTTAGCTAAGTATTCCTCATTCCACGATATAATCCTCTTTCATCTTTACACAGCTATTGACTCAGAGCTTTAAATTTTACTTCCATGAGCTGAGTTCCTCTGCCCTTTATTACCATATGTATCCAGGGCCTCCTACCAATTCCCTGCAGCCTGCACTCAGAGTAAAAGATACATAATCAGAATCTGTGCACCTCATTTTTATTGTTAATTTCTGTGGTTTTCTTTTACTGGAAAATTATGCCTGTAAATTTTCTCTGCAGATGATCAGAACAAGAAGAGATCATTGTGATGTGCTGAAGCTAATTGTTTTTAATTTTACTTTGCTAATCATTCTCCACCACAAGCTGTAAACAACCTATTTAACCAGTTCAAACCCCTGTTTGTGTTAAGAATGTGAATTCTGCAGCAAAGGCATTACCCCAGGAGGCCACTCTTAAAAGGTATACATATGACTGGAAGATTAGAAATTACTGAAGTTGTAGCTCAAGAGTAGCAAATAGTCTTCGTCTTGCATGTAAATTTCTGTTTAGTGTCAATAGTCATATGCTGTGTCTTGTTTTGGAGAATTCTGATACTGGACTCAAAGGCAATGAATTCTGCAATCAATTATTCATATCTTCTGTGGGTTCAAAAGGAAGAGTTTGCTATTATAGATAGAGAGTCTTTACATAGGTAAGAGAGGTGCCAACAAGAACACAGATAAGAAATAAAGAAGCAAAGTACGGTGTGAATTTGTTTTGCCTAGACCACACCTTGAGTACTGAGTTCTTTGTGCTATGCCACAGCAAAACATGGGTCCCTTAGAGTCAGCAAGAAGTATAATTCTAACTCTATATTTTGCGGAGAGGTGGTGTTCTCTGCAGCTTCTCTCACAGCATTCAGTGTTAAGGTGAGTAGATTTTTTATAAGAGCAAAAACTTTGTGTTTATCTTTTTAAGTGTATTTGTTAATACCTCATATACAGTTTACCACAACATCGTGATCAGGCCAGGCAGGAAGTGATATTCTTTTACCACCAAAAGAAATTAAACACAGAGAAGGGAAGCATTTTGCCCAATATGATACATCAAGATAAGTACTTGGATTTCTTGATGGTAGATTATTATGCTTTTTTTTCCGACAATAAAATCTTCAGTCTTGATGTTCTGTCAGGATGCTCAAAATATTGTATTAGTTGATGCTTTGCTCTAAAGTATGTATTATGTTTTTGCAGTGAAACAGAAGACTTAAAATGAAATATTCATCTTTTATTAACATTTTCTAGCATGTTTGATGTGACAAAATCGGAAGTGAAAAAACTTTAAAAGGACAAAATCTGTTAAATCTTCAAAGATTTCAAAGTAAATTGCTATAAACAACCAACACCACGAAACAGAAAGCACAATGTTCATAAGAGTGTAGACTGATATATAGGAAACCTGACCTCTCTTCCACTGAAATCTGATCAATAGTTGAAAAACACTTCTTGAAAAATTAATGTTACAACTGTCAACATGAAACACAATTCACTTTTATCAAGAAAATCTGAATGTCAGCTTCCATATCACATAAGTTTAAAGATAAAATTAAGTGGATATTTCCCGACAGAAATGATATCCCAAAGGCAATATTTCTGAATAAAATTACATTTTTCCTCTTTCCTGGTGTCTCTTTATTCTAAGGTTTTGGGTCTCTATAGTTGAGCCTTGATTAATTGTCCGAATTCCAGACTTTAGTCAATGAGGAATAAGGAAATAATATTGATTATCCTTCAAGATTCAGAATTCAGTATTATTCTTTCTTTCTACGTTTTACCTCTTGCTGCCTATCTCTGACACTTGTTAGAAGTCTTGTTTGTTTTCTGGATTCTTACCTTGCTATGACCAGGTATTTTTTCTCCCAGGTATTAGGACCCCACTCGTGAGTCCAAGTCTGATGGCTAGTGAATTCTTACTTTATGATGAGAACTGCCACGATGGGGACTATGTGACAGCCTGGCTCAAATTCTATCTGTTTTAGATACATCCATTACTTATTTTGCCCACTTGATTGAGTAGCTGTGACTTACTAGAAAAACCCACAGCACCAACAAACTTTGGAGACATTGTTCTGCGTGGTCACATAAACCTCAACCTGTATCCTTTTCCCAGCCATTTTAACATGAGCAAATGTGTTTTATGCCTAGAGCCATTCTCCTGCTTTGTGTTTTATTTCCCCAGTAAATAAGCATGTTGTGTTGGTTATGAGATAATGACAATTACTGTTAATAACTATTAATTAATCCTGCTTTACATATAGTAGAATCATAAACTTTCAGTGAAGAATTGCCTTAATGGTCATTTAGTAGATTCCCTTTGTGACATAATTTTAATAATAAAATGTTAGAGTACACACTTAGAACAAGGTAAATGTATGCTATTGCTTAAAATGAAAAGCTTATTTTTACCTGTTTAGTTTTTAATGTGTTTAGCATTTTTCCTTTTTTTACATAAGTAACTCAAGGTAAATTAAGCAAATGAGAGTTTTAGACAAATGAGAGGGTTTTAATTTTTGTCTTAGGGGATTTATAACATTTTATTTGTTTCAATGTTAGTAACAGAAAAATATAGTTTTAAAATTAAAGTTTTCTTCAGAAAATTAATTTATCCTCAGTGTTGCTTTCACATACTACTCATTTGTGAAGAAATTTATAGAAGTCCCTTTTAGACATTATTGTCAACATTTATTGAGCACCTACATGCAGTGCACAGTAAAAATAGAAAGTTAACACCTGATTTTAACACAAGACACCTCTCTTCAAAAGGATTATAGATGAATGCCTACATTTGAAACTCAACCTTTTGATGCTTGATTTCAGTCAGAAAATATACAGGAAAAGGTATACAACAAGGTTACAGTAGGTAATTAGTGCTCTAATAATTCTAGCAAGGCAATATCTTGGTCTGTTTTCTGTTGCTATAATAAAATACCTGAGACCTGGTAATTTATAAATAAAATAATTTATTTGCTTCGTGGTTCTAGGGCGGGGAAGTCCAAGGCATAGTGGTAGCTCTGGCGGGGGCTTTCAGGGCAGAAAAGTGGAAGTGTGAGTGAACATGTGTGAAAGAGGCAAAACATGGGTGGTGGCTTTGACTTACAACCCTCTTTTGTGGTAACTAATTCAGCTCTGTGAGAGTGAGAACTTGCTCACTCCCAGGAGAATTAGCACAGTTTCTAAAGAGTGGCATTAATCCACCTTAATGGCCTAATCACATCTTAAAGGCCCTGCTTCCCAACACTGCCACACTAGGGACCAAATTTCCAATTCATGAATTTTACGAGATACACTCAGCTCTCAAACCATAGCAGGTAGTAAGTACTTTGCAGAGTTGTTACATAAAATTAAGTGAATCAGTGGGAGAGAAAGGTGACAGACAGAATTTCTAGCAAAGAAATGAACAAGGAGAAAAGGTGCACTGAGGTGACCTTAGATGAAAGACATTCAAGGCACATTTGAGGAACAAAAAGTAAAGCTGGCTTAGCTGCAATAGGAAATTGGAAAAATGAGAGAAGGAAGTGAAAAAAGGACAGGAAGTTTTACAAAAAAAGAGCTGACCCCAGATTTGCATCTATTATTTCTGTATTCTATCCTACTATGATTATATGATATGGACCTATGGATACAGGATACAGGTCCATATCATCTAATCATAGTACGATAGAATAGGAAGAAGATGCTTGGAAAACTGACTTGTCTGGATATATACAGTTAATTTTGGAAGAGTTAGGTTAAAGGAGTAGAGGTTTAAGTCAGTTCTTCAATCTGGGAATTAGGATAAGCAAGAGGGAGAATCCTCAGCTTCCAGATTATGCATCATGAGAGAGCCCCAGTACTAAATGTAGATTAAGGTTCTACTCAGACTAACTGGGATTCAGTAAGAGGGCAAAGAGGAGAGATCCTCTTGGACAGGATAAACCTAAAGGAGAAAAGCAGGACTAAGGTAAGAACTGTAATGTATTAATGCAGGTGTCCAGAGATTACACAGAGACCTTGTAACCTGGCAACAAAGGAGATAGAAAAATATATCAGAAATTAGTGGTCAAGAGTATATCTTTATACTCTATGTCTGAGTGCCTGATATAATTCTATGCTCTGCCACTTTGGGAGCAAATCCTTATGTGATTGTTTTAGTAGGTGACTTAACATAAGCTCTTCTCATTGGGGCAATTGTCTTCTATTTTTTCAGGGCATAAGGAGATTATCACTGTAGCACTCTGATTTTAGTTATTGGAAAAGATAGGCAACCATATTTTTATAAGATGAAGATGAAATAAAAAATATATTAAATCCCCTTTAATTGTTTCACACAGCTAGATGCTTGCCATAAATTAGATTCATGGCTGACCCAAGATTCCAGATAATTGCCATCTCTTATTTTCATCTTTGATGTGATTTCAAGTATCTTGTAATCAGTTTTCAAATTGACAGTTTTTTAGGTTCACATCAGATCTCTAGCACCAACACATCAGATCATTTTGTGCTTTGCTGCTTGATTTATTGAAAGAAAATACACAAATATTATTCCCCCAATTTCTACTTCGTTCTTTTTTCATAGATGCTGGCTTAGGAACTTCTTTTAAACTAGTTCTATTATGAGCCACCACCCCTCATACATATGACTTCCATGTTCAAATTGGATAAAATGTCAAAATACTGCCTACCTTTATTCTGTTCATCATGGAAGCATTAAAATCTCATGCACATTCCTGAGATAAATAATCAACTCATGGGTTAACTCCAATTTATTTACAATTTAATGAAATTTTCAAGCAACAATTGTATTTTTTCATTGCAGCAGTGGTATACATAATTTATATCTTGTTTCTAAGCCTAACAAATGTGTTTTCTAGAGATAAGAGGTCTATTTCCACTATACATTTATTCACTTCATAGCCAAGCCTTTTGAAAAGGTTTATAAACATTACATATGATATGTTTGTTAATCATTTTTCCATTTTAATTGTGGATTTATGCTCAATTTTGCATGCTGAAATTTCTGTCTTTGTTTTGTAACTTTGGTAATTTAACATGATCAGATTTGACTTCTGTCTTTGTTTTGTAACTTTGGTAATTTAACATGATCAGATTTGACTTCTAATCATTTATTAACCTAATGCCAAATAATTCTTCCTCCTCACAAATACACGTGTGTATTAACACCAATTATTGACAGTTAAAAATAAGTTAAATGCAAAGTCTCATTGTCAACAGGAAATTTTAAAAAGCACAATTTTAACTTGATTTTATGTCTTTTTAGAATCTTGCCCCTGAGAATGCTATATTTTTGATTTAAGTCCTTTTATCTATTTATTAGTGAACTTCAGAAACAAAGTTAATAATAATAAAAAAACTTTCCTGAAATTCAATAGAGGCTGACAGTGGAGAGGTTGTGTAGATTTAAGCAAAATTTCTCATGAGGTGCTGAAATCCAATAACAATGAATATCTCATATTTGCTTTTATCACATTTTAGATTTGATATAAAATGATTCTTTTGGAAAATAAAAATATCAGAATTACTAGCTTATAATTTTTCAATGTTTATCTAGTATTTTAATAGAGCATGTGTTGTGCAATTGTTTATTTCATAGACCAAGAATACAAGGCCTAACTATTAATATTTATTACAGTAATGAAAAGAGTTACCACCTACTGAACTCTTTCTATACACTAGGTATTTTGACAAGTGCTTTTATGTATTATCATATAAATCTTCATGAAAACTCTATGAAGGACAAGCACTTATTATTTCTGCTTTTATAGATGAGGGAATTGGGGCTTAGAGGAGTTAAATGGCTCATGACTGGTTGCATGAACCAATAAGTGCTGGGATTGGAACACTGTATTAATTTGTTTTCATGCTGCTGATAAAGGCATACCTGAGACTGGGCAATTTACAAAAGAAAGAGGTTTATTGGACTTACAGTTCCACGTGGCTGGGGCGACCTCACAATCATGGTGGAAGGTGAAAGGCACATCTCACATGGTGGCAGACAAGAGAAGTGAGCTTGTGCAGGCAAACTCCCCTTTTTAAAACCATCAGATCTCATGAGATTTATTCACTATCATGAGAACAGCACAGGAAAGGCTTGCCCCCATGATTCAAATACCTCCCACCAGGTCACTCCCACAACATGCGGGAATTCAAGATGAGATTTGGGTGAGAAAAGAGTCAAACCATATTATTCCACCTCTGGTCCCTCCCAAATCTTATGTCCTCACATTTCAAAACCAATCATGCCTTCCCAACAGTCTCCCAAAGTCTTAACTCATTTCAGCATTAGCTCAAAAGTCCACAGTCTGAAGTCTCATCTGAGACAAGTCAAGTCCCTTCTGCCTATGAGCCTATAAGATCAAAAGCAAGTTAGTCATTAGCTAGACATAATGGGTGTACAGGCATTGGGTAAATACAGCCATTCCAAATGGGAGAAATTGGCCAAAACAAAGGGGCTACAGACCCCATGCAAGTCCAAAATCCAGCAGGGCAGTAACATCTTAAAGCTCCAAAATGATCTCCTTTGAATTCGTGTCTCACATCCAGGTAGTGCTGATGCAACAGGTGGGCTCCCATGGCCTTGGGCAGCTCCACCCCTTTGGCCTTGCAGGGTATAGCCACCTCCTGGCTGCTCTCATGTGCTGGCATTCAATGTCTTTGGCTTTTCCAGGGGCATGGTGCCAGCTGTCTGTGCATCTACCACAGTGGCCCTCTTCCTAAAGTTCCACTAGATGGTGCCCCAGTAGGAACTCTGTGTGGGGACTCTGATGCCACATTTCCCTTCTGCACTGCCCTAGCAGAGGTTCTCCATGAGGGCCCTGTCACTACAGGAAACTTCTGCCTGGGCATCTAGGTGTTTCCATACATCCTCTGAAATCTAGGCAGAGGTTCCCAAACCTCAATTCTTGACTACTGTGCATCTGCAGGCTGAAACCACATGGAAGCTGCCCAGGCTTGGAGCTTCCACCCTCTGAAGCAACAGCCTGAGCTGAACCTGGGCCCCTTTTAGTAACAGCTGGAGTGGCTTGAATTCAGGGCACCAAGTTCCTAGACTGTACATGGCATAGGGATGTTGGATTCAGCCTGGGAAACCATTTTTTCCTCCTAAATCTCTGGGACTGTGATGGAAGCAGCTGCTGCAAAGGTCTCTGGAGACATTTTC
Source organism: Hylobates moloch (assembly GCF_009828535.3). Taxonomy (NCBI): domain Eukaryota; kingdom Metazoa; phylum Chordata; class Mammalia; order Primates; family Hylobatidae; genus Hylobates; species Hylobates moloch. Next base: position 523,469 of record NW_026652331.1, read on the forward strand.
TCCATTGTCTTGGTGATTAACATTAGGCTCCTTGTTACTTATGCAAATTTCTGCAGCCAGCTTGATTTTCTGCTCAGAAAATGGGATTTTCTTTTCTATTGTACGGTCAGGCTGCAAATTTTCCAAATTTTTATGCCACATCTCCCTCTTAAAATTGCATGCTTTTTATAGCCTCTGAGTCACCTCTTTAATGTTTTGTTGCTTAGAGATTACTTCCACCAGATACCCTAAATCATCCCTCTCAAGTTTAAAGTTCCACAAATCTCTAGAGCAAGGGCAAAATGCCACCAGTCTCTTTGCAAAAACACAAGAGTCATCTTTGCTCCAGTTCCCAACAAGCTCCTCATCTCCCTCTTAGACCACCTCAGCCTGGATTTCATTGTCCATATCATTATCAGCATTCTGGCTAAAGCCATTTGACAAGTCTCTAGGGAGTTCCAAACTTTCCTACATTTTCTCCTGTCTTGTTCTCAGCCCTCCAATCTGTTCCAGCCTCTGCCTGTTACCCAGTTCCACAGTCACTTTCACATTTTTGGGTATCTTTTCATCAGTGCCCCACTCTACTGGTACCAATTTACTCTATTAGTCTGTTTTCACACTGCTGATGAAGACATGCCCAAGACTGGCAATTTACAAAAGAAAGAGGTTTATTGGACTTACAGTTCTGAGGCCTCACAATCATGGTGGAAGGTGAAAGGCACATCTCACATGGTGGCAGACAAGAGAAGAGAGCTTGTGCAAGCAAACCCCCCTTTTTAAAACCATCAGATCTTGTAAGACTTACTCACTATTACCAGAATAACATGGGAAAGACTTGCCCCTATGATTCAATTACCTGCCATTGGGTCCCTCCCACAACACGTGGGAATTCAAGATGAGATTTGGGCAGGGACACAGCCGAACCATATCAAACACTAATCCAGATCTACTTTCATAACACTTTTCTTAATTAGTACACCAAGTGCCTCATTTAGAAATTGCCTTGTTGATTAATGTAAAATTAACTAGGTGAGAGGGTATAATGGAAACTTATGGAAAGTCAACTAATATCATGTTTCCCTTACCTATTCTTTTCCCATATCCTCCACAAATCAACTTGTATTTTTTTCTTTCTTTTTGTATTGCAGAAAAAATTTCAGACTCTGGTTTTTTATTCAGTTCTATCCTGCACTATATGCTTCAGTGTTATTTTATCCTCACAACAATTCAATAGATATTATAACTTTTATTTTATACAAAACTGTATGAAGACTCAAACTGGTTAACTGAGTTGACTAAGATCATATAAGATACCATCAGAGTGAACAGGCAATCTACAAAATGGGAGAAAATTTTTGCAACCCACTCGTCTGACAAAGGGCTAATATCCAGAATCTACAATGAACTCCAACAAATTTACAAGAAAAAAACAAACAACCCCATCAAAAATTGGGTGAAGGATATGAACAGAGACTTCTCAAAAGAAGACATTTATGCAGCCAAAAAAACACATGAAAAAATGTTCATCATCACTGGCCATCAGAGAAATGCAAATCAAAACCACAATGAGATACCATCTCACACCAGTTAGAATGGTGATCATTAAAAAGTCAGGAAACAACAGGTGCTGGAGAGGATGTGGAGAAATAGGAACACTTTGACACTGTTGGTGGGACTGTAAACTAGTTCAACCATTGTGGAAGTCAGTGTGGCGATTCCTCAGGGATCTAGAACTAGAAATACCATTTGACCCAGCCATCCCATTACTGGGTATATACGCAAAGGATTATAAATCATGCTGCTATAAAGACACATGCACACGTATGTTTATTGTGGCACTATTCACAATAGCAAAGACTTGGAACCAACCCAAATGTCCAACAACGATAGACCAGATTAAGAAAATGTGGCACATATACACCATGGAATACTATGCAGCCATAAAAAATGATGAGTTCATGTCCTTTGTAGGGACATGGATGAAACTGGCAACCATCATTCTCAGCAAACTATCACAAGGACAAAAAACCAGACACCGCATGTTCTCACTCATAGGTGGGAATTGAACAATGAGAACACATGGACACAGGAAGGGGAACATCACACTCCGGGGACTGTTGTGGGGTGGGGGGAGTGGGGAGGGATAGCATTAGGAGATATACCTAATGCTAAATGACAAGTTAATGGGTGCAGCACACCAACATGACACACGTATACATATGTAACAAACCTGCACATTGTGCACATGTACCCTAAAACTTAAAGTATAATAATAAAATAAAATTAAAAAAATATAAATAAAAAAAGATATCATAGAACTAGAGTTAGAACCTAACTCTTTGGACTCTATATAATAGTGATTTTTCCCATATAATATTATGATGATTAATTTTATGTGTCAACTTCAAACATGCTTTTTATGACATTGATGTTTAAATTTGTAAACTTAAAGTTAGTTGTCCTCCATTATGAAGTGGGTCTCATCCAATCAGCTGAATGCCTGAACAGAACAACAACAACAACAACAACAAAATCAGATTCCTTGTGGAAATTCTCTGGCAAAATATCTTTTGACTTATCTGTAACATTCAGTCTCCCTGGTCTCCAGCTTCCTAACCTATAAGGCAATTTGGGACTTGTCAGTCTCCATAATAATGTGAGACAATGTCTTACTATAAATCTTATTCTACACACACACACACACACACACACACCGTATTGATTTCATTTTTCTGGAGAAGCCTGACCTATATAGAGATAGTTTTGGCATATATAATTAATATTGGAAAACTTAAACAACAGGTAGTAAGTAAATCATACACCAAGCACTCACTTTTGACCCCATCTGAGACCTCCATTCAAGGGTCTACTTAGCTGTTCTAAATGTGATCTTCAGATTTAAAATAGAATTTACTAATAATAAATATTTAGAAAAAAAGTACTTGCAGAGTATTATTTTTCAATTACAAATGCTAATAAAAATTAACATATGTAAGCAACATCCTTCATGTAAATTCTAAAAGCTATTATACAGGAAAGTGAGGAATTACGGAGGGTCAATTTTTTTTTTTTAAAGTTTGAATAAAGTACTTGGTAACTGAACATAAAAAATTCTGCAATGGTCAGGTCTTCATCTCAGTCCATCAAATCTTACCCACAATGCCTTGTCCATTACTGTCAAAAATTCAAGGAAGTTTCTCAGAGATTATTATTCAACATCTTTTTATATTTATTGGAAAGTTTACCAAAATAATCTATATAAACATATAAAAGGATAATGTACATGCTTTCTTAATGGCTAAAAATGGGCTGTTTGTCTCGAGAATTTTTTCTCTTAGGTTTAGCATGGGCAAAATCAGGACCTATGTTCATCTGGTTTTTGTTAAGACAGGTTTGTAAGTTATAAAAGAGGCAGCACATCTATTGAATTTAGGATTAAAAAACAAATAAGGTAAAGAAATTCAACCTGAGTACAATAAATAAATAACACAATCTTAGGATGATTGGACAGCACAAAAACTGGAGGCAGGCTGGGACCAGTGGCTCACGCCGGTAATCCTAGCGCTTTGGGAGGCTGAGGCGGGTGGATTGCCTGAGCTCAGGAGTTCGAGACCAGCCTGGGCAACAGAATGAAACCCCACCTCTACTAAAATACAAAATAAATTAGCCAGGCGTGGTGGCATGCACCTGTAGTCCCAGCTACTTGGGAGGCTGAAGCAGGAGAATTGCTTGAACCCAGGAGGTGGAGGTTGCAGTGAGCCGAGATTGTGCCACTGCACTCCAGCCTGGGTGACAGAGCAAGACTCTGTCTCTACAAAAAACAAAAACAAAAACAAAAAACCAAAAAATAAAAACTGGAGGCAAATCTATTGAACAGAGCAGATACAGAGTGAATTTACTAAGAAGAATAGGAGGAGCCAAATAAATGAATTAGCTAATTTTTATTCACAATAAAATATAGAATATTGACATTAAAAAAGAAAAAAACATTAAGATCAGAAAAGAAAGTATCCTGTGAAAACCATTATGACAAATTTTTAAATAGAAGCAAGAGGAAAACTGCTACTCAACTCACAACACTTTGATACGCAAATGTGTAGGTTTTCCACACCAAGCAATTTAAACATTTTCTGTGGACACCAGCTGGGGGTCCTACAATTTAATTTGATTCTGAAACTAACTACCCAGAGTTAGCACAGATCCCACAAGCTAAGGGCTCAGTCTCAAAAACTGCCCTCAACTTCAGACACCAATCACAAGTATTTGGATCCCCATGTGTTCTGTGAAAGGGCCATACCATGCAAAGGGACCCCAAATGCCAAAGGAGCTGATAAACAAAAGAAGAAGGAAGACAAATCCAGTTTGTTGGTAAACAGTGTTTTACTGGGGAACTTGCAGACAACAGTATCATCTTGGGCAGCCACAAGGCAGATAAGTCTCTGCACTGTTACTCTGCAGACCCATATGGTATACTCCACATACCATGGGGAAACGGTAAATTTGCTCCAGCGAGACAATTAAAGGTCACCCACCAAAAAAGGCAAGAATTCTATGTGCATCACAGCCTGTAATATGTGTGATAACATCAAGTATGCTTTGTGCTTACCCTAGGGGCAGTTAATGAAGTAGAAATCTGAAGGTATTCATGAAACTGGAGCTAATCTGAAGTTAACATGGTGGATTAGCATCCAAGATGGAGCAAGATGGAGGCTCTTTTGTCTCTACACTCCACCCCTCTAATCTGGGTCTTACAATCTCAGGCACCCAGCTCTTCTGCAATGGTCCCTATACCTCCTGAAAGGAGTGGCACTATAGTCATTTCAGTAGCATGCACCCATTGCATCAATTTGGCTTCTACTTGTAAGCAGAGGCAAAGCAAGAATGTAAACAATAACAGGCAATGATACTCATGCCAAGTATAAGACACAGAATTAATAATGTCTTTTGCCACCATGTTCCCCACGATCAAACAAAGAGACCTTTTGTAGGGCAGAGCAGTAACGGAAGCAGAAGACTATGGGAGGAAATACCAGTGTTTAGTTGGCACTTGATGGGGCAATTCTTTTCCATCAAGCAAGGTGACTGTAGTGTCATCTCAGTTATGACAGAGGCAGCCTGATTATGGGCTGGGGTCACACACAGAACAAGTTACCTAATGGGTGAAGGTGCCAGTGATATTTTTAAGGTGACAGGGGCTGTGAAGAATCATGTCAAATGGCTGATCAGAGTGCCTTTTAAAAGGAGCTCTGTTTCAGTGTACTGGTATGTGGAGCGTTTTGGTCCAGACTCAAACAGGATCAATGGAGACCACTTTAGTTGGCCGGGGATTTCTTTACTCTCTGACAAGAAATACCCTATCCAACCTGGGGGAAATTGACGGTCAAATCTATTCAAGTATCCCCTCCCCTGTCTCAAAGTCTTGGGATATCCCAAATAATTGATAATATTTGCTATTGGCCTTTTATCAGTTCAGGTAGAAATGTGTCTGGTCGGTCTTTCTTTACCACTGTGGTTAAGAGGCCCTCCTCTGTGGGGGTCCCATGTTGTTGGTGTGGTGCCAGCCCTATATTCACCTCAACTGACTTAGAGTTGCTAATGGCTTGAGGCAAAACCTTTGCCCACCCATGAAAGGTATGCAAACAATGTGATGCCCCCTAGGCTTATGTACCCAATCAGCTAGTTCAGAGGATTGCCAGGGAGCCAATGTTCTAATTTCTGCTAGAATATCAGCCTCCATGTTACCAGGGGATGAATCTAACCAATGTGCTAAAACATGATACAAAATTAGGCTCACAGCATATTCTTGTAGCCTTCCCAAATGATTTTTTTTACATGGCAGCTCCCCATAAGGGTTTCTTAAATACATGTTAGTTATCTCAGGCCCTTTGGGCAAGCCATGTTGTAAGATCCTTAAATACTGCCATAGTGCCTGTACAGAGAACCATAGGCCACAGCTCTTGGGTACAAACCAGCCATGCAGCTCAGAGTTCTGCCCATTGACTGCATTACTGCATTCCCATCTCAAACCAGATGATATCTGTCTGCTATTGTACAGCTACTGCCACCCATACACAAGGTGCACCTAGGCTCTACCCATCTGAGTAACAAGAATTTTCAGTAATGGGGGCCATGCCTTTGTGTACCATTGGAGGCTTCTCCTGTGGGGGCTTCACAATAGGGGCAGCACTGTTCTCCTTTTCTATTGCAGTTCATCCCCCAAGGCACTTGTGGAGAGGGTACTGTGTTATTGCAGGTATGCATGCCACTTTTGTAAAGTGGAGTCTTGGGCAATAGCTGAGGCATGCCTGAAAATTCCCTTCTATTCAGCTCTTGATAGGCAGACAGTTTTCACTGTTACTGGCAAAGTAGTAGTTGTGGGTTCAACTTTCTGAAAAACTTTCTATAAGTCCTTGTATATTCCCAAGACCTGTTGTTCAATAGAGGAATAGTGGGTTTCAGCACCCTTCCATAGTTGTGGCCAGAATCCTAGGGGAACTGTTTTCCCCATGCTAGACTTGTCCGAGTGTCCAACTAATCCCTTCAGGGCTTATGGTCATATCTCAAGAGATTGGTAATCCAGAGAGGGAGGAACCCAAGACTTGTGCCTGAGCCACTGATAGCAGCCTTCTCAAATGCTTCCTCTTGGTTTTTATTTTTTTATTTTTTATATTTTGTCACAGCACCAACTAGGTCTCTTATTTGCTATTCAGAATAGTGGATGCAAATATTGAGCTAAATGTGAAATAAAAGCTTGCAGATATCCCAAAATACCTAGAAAACTTGGTAACCGTGTACCTGTTTTAAGCATGGAAGAAATTGTATTTTGTCAATGAGTGGGTGTAGGATAAGGCATATCTTACCTAATCAAGTAAGCCCTAGGAACTTTATAGCTGGCCCTGGGCCCTGGATCTTTTGCAGGCTGATGGTCCATCATCTACATTGAAGAAAGGTGCACAAGGCATTAAACTGTTGCCTGTTGCCACAGCAATGACAAGTTTTCAGAAGTTAGCGTAATATCATCAATGTAATGCCTGTGAGTCAGTGTGTAAAGGGATGCTACCAGAGCACTAGCCAAATTTAACACAGCATGGTAAGTTCCTGTATTTTGTATTATTTGCTCTATCACTTGAGTTATATTAGACACAGCTGCATGTATCTTTGGAACCTCCCTATTTAGTTCCTGTGCCTACTGTCATGATTCGGGTGCCATCTGGCTTTCTTACTGGCCATCCAGGACTCAAAGGGGCTTTGGGCTGGCTGGATAATATTAACTTTGGCCTGCTCCTGTATGGTGGCTGTGATTTATTTACTGTTTCATATTAATAATACACCATAGGTTAGAAAGGGGTACAGATTTCCATATTGCTTCCCTCTTAAAATAGCCATTAATACTAGAACCCATAGGCGAAATTCTCCCACAGATGTTTGTAGCATGCAGCGTAACAGGACATCCATACCCAAGATGTTTTCTGGAATAGGTGAGATGAAGACAGTATAATAAGTGGGGGAGCTTCCACCTGATACCAAGGAGGAGAGGAGTTTGTTTCATTCCGATTGTTTGGCACCGGTAACCTGCTGCCTATTTACCATGTCTCTAGATTGGTATGAATTAAGGTGCATTCTTAAAGCCATTGTCTATGAAGTGATGTTCTCTGCTTATTATTTGGATTCCAATAGATTGTGAACACCACAGGAGGCCTCTGTTAACCCCCCATTGCTCTGGCATGGAGGCACCCTTGGCACCACCCTAGTCCCTAGGCTGGGTAGCAGTCTACCGCTGGAACTCAGAAATTGAAGTCATTCTACATGGAATTTCTTCTTTTTCTTCTTTCTCCTCTAGTGGGGTTCTGGGAAGAGGTCTAAACTATTAATTGGAAGTCAGGGCATTCCAAAGGCCCACTAGTATGACATTAGATTGCCTGTGTATGTGTATTTTTGTCCACTCCAGCTAAGATCAAATCATATCACATTTGTTTCCTAGTAATCCTAACTGGGTTTTACCTCGTTTTTTTCAGTCCAGCAGACTTTCTTTCTCTCATTTTCCCTTTTCCCTTAGTAACCTTTTCTCTTCCCTTTTAGTTTATCCAAAATCAGAAATGGCTTTCCAGAGCTCACACACAAATTTCCCCAAAAGGGGGCCATGCCACTCCCAGATGGGCATTCTCTCATTTGTTCAGCTTTACTCTCTGCTAGGGAGAGGCCATCCCCACGGGTGTCCCATAGCCACACAATCCATGTAACTAAGCTTTCTTTCAGCAGCTGTTTAAAAGCGTTTGCTATGCCCAATAATCCTGCCCAGGGCTGCATGTGTTGGGCTTTTGCTTTCTGGCGCATGAGCGTTTTTGCTCTCAAAAGGAGAGGATAATTATCTCCCACCTCTGAGTTAACCTCTGTGCCATCATGTGACTCACTAATTGGTTCCCCAAAATTTCAGATTTTTGCATCTCACTCTGGTTTGGCAAGGAAAGCCTGAACTTCTGGCTGGCACAGCTTTCTCCCACCCAGCCACACAAAGTGGCAAGCTAAGGTTTCCAATGGTGCCTCCTGCGTTTAAAGCTTATCTGCCAAACCAGGCACTAACACAGATGTGGAAGTTCTCATAGCTCTTTCTAAGTGTAATTCTTTCTGCAGCTTTCCTACACTCCCCACAGCCACTACCTGTGCTTCTGTGGCCACTTGCACAGCCCCTAACAGTGGCAAATGCACTGTTGTGGCTGTTTTGTGATCTTTCTTATCACAGCGGGACATACAGCTTTTTACTAACAAGATTTCTAAACCCTCTGGCATTTTCAGGGCATCCCTGTACTCATGCAACAGTCCACAGGCATGTAGCAAACAGGCAACACCACCCTACATAGTTAACCATGCCTCTCCCCCACCCCTCAGGATATCCCCTGCAGATGGTTCCTTCCTCTTACCCAAACTTAGGTTTCCTAACCCCTTCTTGCTGACTTGCCATTTGTTCTGTGAACGGGCCCTATAAGCAAAGCAACCCCCAAATACCAAAGGAGCTGAGAATCCAAAGAACGAGGCACACATATCCAGTTTTTTGGTATAGGGTGTTGTTTTGGGGATCCTACAGACAGAAGCATGGCTGCAAAGCAGGTTGATCTCTGTACTGTTACTCCCCAGATGCGAGGCTTATATCCAATAAAGAAAGGGGATAGGTACTCCAGCAAGACAATTTAAGGCAACCCTCCAGAACAGGCAAGAATGCTGTGCGTGTCATAGTGTATATTGTGTACAATGACACGAATTTTCTTTGTTTTTACAAATAAAATAGAAGCAAGGAGGCGTTCATGGGACTGGGGCTATTTAGATGTCAACATGCTGGATTGGCGTCCAAGATGGAGTCACTTTTGTCTCTGTGCCAGCTTACCCACACTTACTTCTGACTGGGCACAAATTTGGGGTTCCCATGAACTACTTTTTACTAACAATATTTTATTATTTGTTGTAACAAGTCACAGAACTGAGAGAAACATTTTACTTATGTTACCAGTTTATTACAAAGGATATTTTGAAGTGTAAAAATGAACAGCAAGATGAATTGGTACACAGAGCAAAGTCTGAATGTGTCTTGAGTGCAGGAACTTCTGTACAGTGGAGTTGGGAAGTGCCATCCTCTTGATATGTCAATGTGTTCACCAACCTGGAGCTCTCCCAAACCCATCATTTCAGGAGTTTTATGGAGATTTCATTATATAGGCATTACGGATTAAATCATTAGCCATTGATGATTAGCTCAGTCTCCAGCGCCTCTGCCTTCTTTGGAGATAGGTGTGTGCAGCTGAAAGTGTCAGCATTGCTTTGGTCTTTCTTCCAAGCAGCCTCCATCCTGAAGCCGTCTAGAGACCCCAGCAAAGAGTCATTCATTAGAATCCAAAAGACACTCTTATATTTTCCAAGATGCCAAGGGGCTTAGAAGATCTTTTGTCAGGAACCAGGGACAAAGATCAAATATTGTTTAAAAAAATGCTCTTATCACCCCTATCACTCAGTAAATTACCAGAGTTTTAGGAGATCTGTGTCAGGAACCAGAGGCAGATACCAAACATACATCTCATTATGTCACAAGAGATTATAATCATTTGATTGAATTTTGCAGAAAAAAAGTTTCCATGTAGAGACTAAGATTTGAGGATGTTTGGTGAAGGGTTGAGAAGTACCAACATGGTGGTACTTAGAATTAAACAACAAAAACGAATCATCAAACAAACACTAAAAAAAAGTTTCCAGATCTGAAGAAAGATTTGAGACATCAGATCAAAAGAGGTCACAGAGTACCAAGCAAATTTAGTGAAAATAGACACCCCATATATCCAGCAGAAAAGACATGTTGCCTTCAAAGGATATAATTAGGTTGGTGTTAGATTTTGTTTTCTCTTGATCACTAAGGGTCAGAAATCAATAGGGCAACATCAGCAGCTTTAAAAAGAAAAAAAGATTAAGGTCTAAGAACTCTATCCCCAGAGAAGCCATCATTTATTTGCAAGGGCAGGAGAAAGATATTTGCTGACATTCAAGGACATGAAAATTATACCTTCTAAGAGTTCACACTAAAACAATTTGAAGATGTATCTAGCTAATGAGAAGAGGCAACAAAATACATTTCTCAAGAAGGGAAGTTTATGATGCAGATTTGAAAAAATGTGATGAGCACCAAAACCCAAAAAAAGGAATATGGAAACAATTACTGTTAATACAATAAAACTTAGTGAGAAGTTTGTACATAGATTTCTACAAGAGGAGATTTGAAGGGAAATATTATAATTAATTCATAATAAGATTGTTATTTTAATAAAAATAGAGTAAAAAGGTGACTTTTCAATTAATAGTAGAAGTCAATAATTTATTAACTACTTGATAATAGTTTTTTAAATAATGAAGCATGTGTTTCCAAGACTAAATGCTCATTACAATCATCTGGGCAAGTTATTAAATATATGTAGCCCTAAGATTCATCCCAGAGTTTTGGAAAAAGAATTTAGATTTGGGGTCTAGGAATCAAAACTCTTAGAAAGCTCAGTACAGTTTTTTTGTCTTTTGTTTGCTTGTTTTTAAATGCAGCAGTCAGGTAAACATTTATATACAGCTCAGCACAGCTCCCAGTTGTTCTGGAAAATAGCCAAATCTTCAAAGAAATGAAGATCCTCTCCGTACTATGTAACTGATTTTTTTTTCCTTATCTTTTCCTTGGGCAATTGATAGGGGTGTGGGAAAATAAAATTGTGACTGTTGTGTATGACTTAAAAAGTTCCCAGAAGACAACAAGTCACAATAGGGGCAAGAAACACATAGTGTCTTCAAAGATTCCAAAAAAAAATGATGTCATTCTTTTCTGCTCCTTATTTAAAATTTGAGTGAATATTGACCGTCCTTTAAAGTCTCATATGAGTTCAACAAACAAAAATGTACAAATGGGCATCACTATTGATCTCACATGAAATGAGGTAAGAAATTTGTGATTTGTGGTCACAATGGTTAATGTTTCCTATCCCAGAACAGCTTCCTCCTTTGAGGCTGCCACCTGATTGTGATTTGAGAGATTGGCTGTAGGTTATGGGTAGACAATTCTGGTTTTGCCCAAGATCAAATAAACACTGGTATTTACATGAGTGCTGCTCAGGGAATAAAGATTAGCAGTGCATTAGTTGACTGGACAAAGCTAGTACAACAAATAGAGCCAAGAATCTGTGAAGATGCAAAACTCTAGAATCTTACGTAGGTATATTACATGTGTCATGGAGGTTTCTTGCATAGATTATTTCATCACCCAGGTATTAAGCCTAGTACTTGTTGGCTATTTTTCCTGATCTTCTTCCTCCTACCACCCTTCACCCTCCAATAGGCCCTAGTGTGTGTTGTTCCCCTCTATGTGTCCATGTGTTCTCATCATTTAGCTCCCACTTATAAGTGAGAACACACAGGACTTGGTTTCCTGTTCTTGCATTAGTTTGCTAAGGATATTGGCCTCCAGCTCCATCCATGTTCCTGCAAAGGACATGGTCTCATTTATTTTTATGGCTACATAGTATTCCATGGTGTGTATGTTCCACATGTTTTAAACCAGTCTATTGTTGATGGACATTTCGGTTGATTCCATATCTTTGCTATCTGAATAGTGATGCAATGAACATACATGTGTCTGTGTCTTTATAAAAGAATGATTTATGTTTCTTTGGCTATATACCCAGTAATGGGATTGCTGGGTCAAATGGTCTTTAGTCTTTGAGGAATCACCTCACTATCTTTCACAATGGTTGAACTAATTTACACTTCCACCAATAGTGTATAAGCACTACTTTTTCTCCACTACCTTGCCAGCATCTGTTATTTTTTGACATTTTAGTAATAGCCATTCTGACAGGTGTGGAATGGTATCTCACTGTGGTTTTGATTTGCATTTATCTAATCATCAGTGATATTGAGCTTTTTTCATATGCTTGTTGACCACATGTATGTCTTCTTTTGATGTGTGTTTTTTTGTTTTCTTCTGCCTGCTTTTTTTTTTTTTTTTGAGATGGAGTCTCGCTCTGTTGCCCAGGCTGGAGTGCAGTGGCGCAATCTCGGCTCACTGCAAGCTCCGCCTCCCGGGTTCACGCCATTCTCCTGCCTCAGCCTCTCTGAGTAGCTGGGACTACAGGCGCCCGCCACCACGCCCGGCTAATTTTTTGTATTTTTAGTAGAGACGGGGTTTCACCGTGGTCTCCATATCCTGACCTCGTGATCCGCCCGCCTTGGCCTCCCAAAGTGCTAGGATTACAAGTGTGAGCCACCGCGCCCGGCCATCTCTGCCCGCTTTTTAATGGCGTTGTTTTTTTTCTTGTAAATTTGTTTAAGTTCCTTATAGATGCTGAATATTAGACCTTTGTCAGATGCATAGATTGCAAAAATTTTCTCCCATTCTGTAGGTTGTCTGTTTACTCTGTAGATAGTTTCTTTTGCCATGAAGAAACTCTTGAATTTAATTAGATCTCATTTGTCAATATTTGCTTTTGTTCAATTGATTTTGGCATCTTCATCATAAAATCTTTGTCCATGCCTGTGTCCTGAATGGTATTGCCTAGGTTGTATTCCAGGTTTTTATAGTTTTAGGTTTTACATTTAAGTCTTTAATCCACCTTGAGTGAAATTTTGTATATGGAATAAGGAAGGTGTCCAGTTTTAATCTTTTGCATATGGCAGGCCAGTTATCCCAGCACCATTTTTAAATAGGTAATCCTTTTCCCATTGCTTGTTTTTGTCAGGTTTGTCAAAGATCAGATAGTTTTAGGTGTGCAGTCTTATTTCTCAGTTCTCTATTCAGTTCCATTGCTGTATGTGTCTGTTCTTGAACCACTACCATGCTGTTTTGGTTACTGTAGCCCTGTAGTATAGTTTGAAGTCAGGTAGCATGATGCCTCCACGTTTGTTCTGTTTGTTCAGAATTTGTTTTGGCTATTCAGCCTCTTTTTGGCTCCCTATGAAGTTTAAGATAGCTTTTTCTAATTCTGTGGAGAATGTCAATGGTAGTTTAATGGGAATAACATTGAAATTCTAAATTGCTATGGGCAGTATGGCCATTTACGTGATATTGATTCTTCCTATCCATGAGCGTGAAATATTTTTCCATTTGTTTGTGTCATCTCTGATTTCTTTGAGTAGTGCTTTGTAGTTCTCATGGTACACATCTTTCTCTTACCTTGTTAGCTATATTCATAGGTATTTTTTTCTTTTTGTGGCAATATGAATGGGAGTTTGTTTGTGATTTGGCTCTTGACTTGACTATTATTGGTGTATAGGAATGCTAGTAATTTTTGCATATTGATTTTATATCCTGAGACTTTGCTGAAGGTGCTTATCAATTTCAGAAGCTTTTGAGCTGAGACTATGAGGTTTTCTAGATGTAGGATATGTCATCTGTGAACAGGGATAGTTTGACTTCCTCTCTTCCTATTTGAATGCCCTTTATTTTTTTCTCTTGCCTGATTACTCTGGCCAGAACTTCCAATACTATGTTGAATAGAAGTGGTGAGAGAGGGCATCCTGATCTTGTGCCAGTTTTCATGGGAAATGCTTTCAGCTTTTGCCTGTTTAGTGTAATGTTGGCTGTGGGTTTGTCATATATGGCTCTTATTATTTTGAGGTATGTTCCTTCAATACCTAGTTTATTGAGAGTTTTTAACATGAAGGGATGTTGAATTTATTGAATGTCTTTTCTGCATCTGTTGAGATAATCAGGTGTTTTTTGTCATCAGTTATATTTATGTGATGAATCACATTTATTGATTTGTGTATGTTGAACAAAACTTGCATCCCGGGGATGAAACTTACTTGATTGTGGTGGATAAACTTTGATGTGCTGATGGCTTAGGTTTGTTAGTATTTTGTTGAGGATTTTTGCATTGATGTTCATCAAAGGTATTGGCCTGAAGTTTTCTTTTTCTCTTGCATCTCTGCCAGGTTTTGGTATCAGGATGATGCTGGCCTCATAGAATGAGTTAAGGAGGAGTCTCTCCTCCTAAATTTTTTGCAATAGTTGCAGTAGGAATGGTACCAGCTCTTCTTTGTACATCTTGTAGAATTCAGCTGTGAATTTGTCTGGTCCTAGGCTTTTTGTTGTTGTTGTTGGTAAGCTTTTTATTAGTGCCTGAATTTCAGAATAGGTTATTGGTGTGTTCAGGAATTCAATTTCTTCCTGGTTCAGTCTTGGGAGGGTCTATGTGTCTAGGAATTTACCCAATTATTCTAGATTTTCTAGTTTATATGCACAGAGTTGTGCATAATATTCTCTGATAATTGTTCGTGTTTCTGTGGGGTCAGTGGTAACATCCCCCTTATCATTTCTGATGGTGTTTTATTTGAATCTCCTTTCCTCTTTATTAGTTTAGTTAGTGGTCTCTCTATTTTATTATTATTTTTTCAAAAAACTAACTTCTGGGTTTTAGATTGTTTTTCATGTCTGTATCTCCTTCAGTTCTGTTCTGATTTTGGTCATTTCTTGTCTTCTGCTAGCTGTGCAATTTGTTTCTGTTGATTCTCTAGTCCATGTTAGGCTGTTAATTTGAGATCTTTCTAGTTTTCTGATGTGGGCATTTAGTGCTATAAAATTCACTCTCAACATTGCCTTAACTGTGACCCAGAGATTCTGGTATGTTGTATATTTGATCTCATTAGTTTCAAAGAACTTCTTGATTTCTGCCTTAAATTCATTATTTACCCAAAAGTTATTCAGGAGCAGGTTACTCAATTTCTATGTAATTGTAGTTTTGAGTGAATTTCTTAGTAGTCTTGATGTCAAATTTGATTGCATTGTGGTTCAAGAGACTGCTTTGTTTTTAGTTTTTTTTTTTTGCATTTGCTGAGGAGTGTTTTATTTCCGATTATGTGATCAATTTTAGAGTAAGTGCCATGTGGTGATGAGAAGAATGTCTATTCTGTTGATTTCGGGTAGAGACATAACTCTAGAATCTTATTTTTCCCACAAACGGCAATCTAATGAGGGTGCTATTTCTCACTGGTTGCCACACTTTCACTTGGTGATCCAGACACTAGAACACTTTCTGTCTTATCACTCTGCCATCCTTGAAAGCCCCTCATCGTTGCCATCCGACTGGCAGAATGGCGAACAAATCAGTACGAATAGTGAGACAACAATTAGAAGCAAGGAAGGCTCTAAAACATGATTTTTGGCTGGATAGCCAATAGTAGATAGCTGTTTCTACCATGAGATATGAAAGACCTAGCCTAGTCTTTTTCGACATCTTTAAATCTTCATTTTATTACACTGAGAAAAGTCCAAATTGACACTAGCTCTATGAAGAATGCCACCTCAATAAATATAGACTAAAAACTTATGAAATTAATTAGAAAAATAAAAGAATGAATCCTTTAATTGAAAAAATAGACAAAGGACCCAAATTCACAAAAAAAGACAATAAATATTTTTTAAAATAGTCAGTTTCAGTAAAACCACAATATGCAATTCGCTATTTCTCCTGTTCTCCCCAAACTGGCAAAGCATTTAACTCAGTAATATTCTTTGTCAATAAAATTTTGCTATCCCTTCCACCTTTTGCTATTGGACTTTTAAGAAAGTAAACTTTCTCTTTTTTGCTTTATGAAAAATAACTTGGAAATATGCATGTTTAGCCTTAAAACAATGTGTACTCTTTGACTCAGTAAATTCACTTGCAGCCACATACCCTAAGGAAATCAACAGAGATAGGGATCATGATTTATGAATAAGGACATTCATTTCAGCATTATTTGTAATAATGAAAAATTGGTGGAAAACTTTAGCTATAGTGGAATAACTAAATAAATTACAGTATAGCCATATGGTGAGCTGTCACTCAGTTACTCCATAATATATTTCAAAAAAGTTATACACACAAAAAAGTGGCCACAATACAGTGTTAATTTTAAACAGGTAAGCTACAAAACTATATATATGTATACAAAAAAATGCAAATTAAAATATATAGAAAAAAGTCTAAAAATATGTTACAATATTAATAGCAATTACAATTGTAATTGTACTTAGTTACAAGTTAATTAATTATAATTATTTTTTAGATTTTAATATAGTAAGTGACAAATCTTTTCTCTTTTGTATGTTTCCCAGAATTTCTACAGCTAATATGGATTATTTTACCATTTTAAATATCCTGTGAAAGAATAAAATGTAGCATTTTACAGAGTCATAAATTTGAAATAGACTTTAGATGTTATATATTCAAAACTTTTATTGAATGTAATAGTGCCCATCATACTAAATTAAACGATTACTGACTAATGTTAATTATCATAAGTTGGTTCTTTTAAGTTAGATAGTCACTTCTGTATGTAAGCGAGCAGTCAGGAAACCAGTAGCCAGAACCAGGGCACTAGCAATTCACTTTTTTAAAATTTATTTTAAGCCTATTCTTTTTCATTAGTTAAGTCCTTTCAAATGATTATATTTTTTTCTCACCAAAGAAATATTCAAACACAAATTGAATATAATTAATAATTTACAATGAATATTTTCATTAGCAGATTCGATGCTTATAGACAGGAATTTAAGATATGTTTTCTTCTCTCTCTCCTCTCTTTTTACTAAATGAAAACTGTCGAAAACTGCAGTGCCTATATAATTGGAACAGCTTTTTCTTAGTTTTGGAGATGTTGACTTTTTTAAAAAGCCATTTCTATATAGAATTTCAGAAGATGCTTTTAGATAACTCTATTCTATTTGTTTTGAAAAGGTGCCTCTAAAGTAATCTATTATAAAGTATGTAGTTTTCCAAAAGCCATAGCTAGTTGCCTAGCAACGCACTTGGTTATGTCATATAGTGAAAGCAATATGATAAAATGTTGTTTTTCAGGTATTAATTTTTAAACACATTTCTAACTAAAAGACTATATTTTGTGGATGGAAATTTTTGAGAAATGGGTCTTGTAAAAACAAAATAAAAGAGAGTCAATACCACACTAATTGACAGGCTTTTTCTTAATGAAACAATATTAAAATTCGAACGCAAAGGTAAGGATTTGAGGACTTCTTGCCAGGCCCCCAGGCACTACCTTGTGCTCCCTGATGCACTCGCTGCATTAAGAGCCACAGTAAGAGGATAAAATTGCACATCTGTGAAGGGGACTTAATGGCGTTATGACATTCACGAAACACACAGGGTGTCTTAAATGTATCAGAAAACATCTAACTTTGTAAAAGTTCTTTATTGTTTTAAATGTCAAAACTGTTAGAGCAGGAACATTTTAAAAGCTAAATTTAAATCCTAGAATAAAAATCAGAAGAATCAACTCTTGGATTTTTTTGTTTGTTTTGTGTTTTTAAAAATTCATTGCTATTTTTTCTTTCCATCTCTAAGTGTTAGTTGAAAAATTCCACACCTCCTAATTTTTTGTCTTTACTATTTCCCACAAGCCTGGACTTCCTTCTTCCACTATCTTTGCATGTGTTTGTGTGTGTGTGTGTGTGTGCACGCGTGTGTGTAGTTGTGTATGGTGGTGGTCATGGGGCATGGTGGGAAAGTTCATAAAAGATGGGAGAATCTCTTAAATAAAAATACATTTAGGCCAGGAGCGGTGGCTCATGCTTGTAATCCCAGCACTTCGGGAGGCCAAGGCAGGTGGATCACCTGAGGTCAGAAGTTCGAGACCAGCCTGGCCAACATGGTGAAATGCCATCTCTACAAAAAATACAAAAAATTAGCCAGGTGTGGTGGTGGGCACCTGTAATCCCAGCTACTCGGGAGGCTGAGCCATGAAAATCACTTGAACCCGGGAGGCAGAGGTTGCAATGAGCCAAGATCGCACCACTGCACTCCAGCCTGAGCAACAGAGCGAGACTCCTTCTCTAAAAAACAAACAAAAACAAAAACATTGAATCAGTAGTTGAAAATATGGTTCTTCCAGACATGTTTGTTTTTAAGGGCTTAGAATTTAAACTTAGGCTACTAGTTTGAACCTGTCCTTTTATCTGATTTCTATTCCCTTGAGAATTAACAGTTATTGGCAAGCTGCTGTCCATTATACTTTCGTGTCCCAAGATGTTGTTATTATTAGCAAGGGGTGGAAATGACAGGCAAGGCAAATTCCTGGCCATCAGTCATTTTAATGCTTTATTCACTGGCAATCTAGCCTTTAGTTTGATGTTACTGTTGCTACCAGGAGAGCCAATTTTTATTAAAGGCCCTACCCTCTCTTTCTGTCTTACAATGAATTGGTCATAAAAGTCCTTGGGCACAGATAATGCTATGCATTCAGCAAAGAATTTCATCACCAGAGGACTTCATGTTTTAACCCCTTAATCTAGGTGGGCCACAGAAGTGATGCTTTCCCCTGGCATGAGGGTGAAAGTGGGGTGTACCATTTGCAATTTGACACAGTAAAAATCCTTGTCTTATGCATCAACATTGTAGATTGAATATGGAGGATGGTGGAATCCAAGATACAGGCGGCCTGGATCCCTGAGGCTGAGTGACCACTGAGTAGCAAGTCACCAGGAAAATTGCCCAGCCAGAAACATCCTTGTTTTGTTTTGCATAAAAAATAACTTTTATTGTATCAAGTCATTTAGATTTGGAGAACATTTTTTGTGATAGCCATAGGAGTTACAGATGCTGGCTAATATAGACCCATTCACTTTCTGTTTACATAACTAGATTAAGTCTGATGTTTAGACCTGCATACTATTATCTGCAGCAGCATAAGTCCTGTATATTCCTAAATATCTATTCTATGGGTTTACCTCTCACTCTTCCATAGAATCTCATCTATAAATCTTTCCAAAATTATCTGTTTGTTATATAAATTGCTTATTTGTTTCCTAAGGAAAAGTAGGCTATTGATATTCATTTTCACATTTGTATGGAATTTTTCTAAGAATTCAGCATTAAGGTATTATATACAGACTCTCAGCTAGGTGTGAGGGCATGGCAAGGAAAAAATCACTGATCATATTAGGAGGCAATATTTAGGGAGATTTGGGAGCATAAGAAGCCAGGTATCATTGTTATATCTTCCATACTCCTCTATGTGACAAAATAGTGCATTTTGGAAATGTTATTTGTACCCCTTGCTGTTGTTACTAGCTTTCTTTCCCTTTTATTACCTTCCCCCATCCACCCTCCTTGACCATTTCAGATAGTGCCTATTTTGGCAAGGAAGAAATGCATAGGTTTTTTAAAAAAGAACGAGAATATAAAGAGTAGGGAGAAACAGAAAGGACTCCAGTCAAAGGCATTATATTTTGGGGTAAACATGGTAAAAGTGATGACTTAGAGCAAGACTTTTTGTCTCTGAGATTTGTAAAGGTTTCTAGTCTGGGAGTCAGGAAAGATCT
Source organism: Hylobates moloch (assembly GCF_009828535.3). NCBI lineage: Eukaryota > Metazoa > Chordata > Mammalia > Primates > Hylobatidae > Hylobates > Hylobates moloch. The sequence goes on from NW_026652331.1 coordinate 543,279, forward strand.
AGAGGAAGCAACAATTTTATAAATCCCATAGGATCTTTGATATAAGATCAGAGAAGAGCTGGGTCCCCAAGAATATGGCTTCGCAATATACGTAGAAAGACCTAGCTTTAGATAGACTTAAGAAATTCTGAGAAAAGTACAAATGCAGCATAACAGTGATCATGCACACAATAGTGAAATGCATGACCTAGAACACGGTGTGTTTAGGAAGACAGCTGTGTAGGATGTTCTGCACGTGGCAAATAAACGCCACTTGTTTAAGAACAGCAGAGAAGTGGGAGTAGGAAAGGTTTCTCTGCAACATATTAGAATTTTTACTAAAACTGCAAAATGTTACCTGTTTACCAGGTCGATTGAAGAGCTGCAAGACCTAAAAAGCTGAAAATTGTAGAACACTAAGAATTGGCCACACAGGAAGATTTAACTCTTAGTTGATGCCTGACAGGTTACATTGAGTAAATGTAATGAATTCAATTGATAATTCAATTTCAACTCCACCACATAGCTTGTTATTATACAAGGACTCAGGATTTTGAAATCAGTTTCAATAATGAGGATGTAGAACACAGAAAGAAATAAGATTATTTTCTGCAGAACAGTGAAGTGGAGCTTTATATTCCAAGTTAATTCAGAAATGAAAATTAAATTATCCTTACCATCCACTTGAGTTTGTTACATAGGATTATAATGGCTGTACTAAAATACGCTTACATAGATCCACTTTCTCAAACCTTACTTCTTGGCTTATGTTGATGCTTCATGGAGGCTTAAGGTTTGTTCTGACCTCTCTGTTTTCAGTAGAGTAGTGTGCTAGGCATTTTGAGTCTATCCATCATTTACCTACATCCTCCTAGATGAGTTATAATGCATTAAGTGTTTACTCTGAACCTTCATACTAACTGTGGTCTCATAACTCATCCTGTCTCACTAATTGATGTCAAAAGTAGTTCTTTGGTGACTGTGAAGCTCCATGAAGACAATTATGTTATGTGAAGCTTGTGGCAGCTCAAGAGTTTCACAAGTCTGGGGGAGAGATATTTATAGCAAAATCATCAAGGGAGTTGTGTCAGAATTTTTCCCCACCCCCAAAATCTGATATAATATTTAAATGTAGCTAAAGAAAGACAGCAGTTTGAATAAATTTTGACAAAAATTCCCTTGACAAAGTCAATACTCCTCCCTTATGATTGTTGATACTGTTCCTGATGCTTTCATAATGTGTTTGGGAGGATTGATAATTCACTCAATGGATATTTATTTTGTATATCCTCTGTGAAAGATGCTGTTCTTGGGGCTAGAAATATAAAAATGAAGACAGTATACAAAGTCCTGCTGTCATGAAGCTTATAAAGTAGTGTTGGGAGAACAAAAATGAAAAAGTAAAAGGTGGGAAGCAATGATGTTTATAAAAAGAAAGGAAGAATGAAGAGAAAGCAAGTGGTATATGGTTTTCTTTATAGGATGGTCAAGAAAAACGTCTTTGAGGAGCTGGCTCTTTCTTGATAGTTATGGGAAATTGGAGCCCAAGCCACATAAATATACTGGGAAAGGCATTCTAGGAGAAGAAAAAAAAAACAAAACAGTAAGTGTAAAACCTAGACATGGTAGTGTGCCCATGCCTGCCGGAGGAATGGCAATAACACCAGAGAAACTAGAGCTAAATTGTGGTGAGAGAAAGAGGTAATTAAATCATAGCGGTTATGGAATCTAGATCATATAAAGCTTTTAAGGAATTAAGCTTTCACTACGAGTTTGGTGGGAAGCTGCTGGAGTGTTGTAAGCAAGGGAAGACCATAATCTGATTTATGTCTTGACAATCTTACTCATGGCCTAAAGAAGACAAGGGCAGAACTGGGGAGAACAGTTAGGAAGCTACTTCAACAAACCAGGAAACAGATGATACTGCCTGGGGCTGAAACAGGAGCAGTGAAAATGGTGGAAAATATTCTGTTTCTGCATTTATTTTAAGGTAAAGCTAACAAGATTTGGTGGTATAATGAAGAAAGTGGGTGAGACCAAAAGGACTTTGCCTAGACAACAAGGTACGTGAAGTTGTCATTTCTTGGAATGGGGAAGACTGAAGGAGGAGCAGGTTGTAGCAAATGTTGAATTATATTTTTATATGCTAAATTTGAGGTTTATAGTCTTGAATATTACGTATTAAAGAGAAAATTTTGAACAGGCAATGCGTTAGAAGTTCATTAGACAGTTCTTAGTTGGAGATGCAAATTTGGGCATTTCTAAGCATCAAATTGGTAATTAAAGTCATGGGACAAGATAAGATCACCTAAGAATCTTAAGTAGTATAGACAGTGTAGATAGAGAAGATATCTAAAGACAAATTCCTGGGACACTCTAATATTTAGACATAGGAGTAAAAAAAAGATACAGAATAGAAAAGTAAGGAGCAGAAGACAGTGATATAAAGAAAAACCAATAAAAGAGTATGGTATCCAAGAAACCAAATGACAAAAAAAGCATTTTAAGAATATTGCAGTGGTGAAATATAGATGATAGATTAAGGCAGAAGTGGATTAAAAATTGACAAATAGATTTAGCCAACGTGGAAATCATTGATAACCTTTGTAACAACAACTCTAGGAGTTGGAGGTAAGACGTTAATTGGTGCAGATTCAAGAAAGAAGGAGAAGAATGGAATTAGAAGTGTTTCACTTTAAAATAGAACAGAAGATCAAAAAGGTGTGTGAAGGAAAATTAAAGATAAAAGAGGTAAATTTTTAAGATATTAAATAATTTGTATGTATTTTGTAAATATATATGAATATATAACAAGTTGTAATACATATTTAATATAATTAATAATACCTATAATATGTATACACAAGATGGATCAGGTTGAAGATTGAAAGTAAAATCCATGATCCGTGAGTGACCTTGAAAAGAATTGGTGTCTGGATGGATTGGTGAGTTAGCTTAGGTAAGATAATAAGAGTTCTACCAAGGAGGGAAGGCAATGAAAAACCTGCACACAGATACAATAAGGCCAACAGATTTGATGGTGGTAGGTTGTAATAGCTTTCTGTTGGCATCTTTATTTTCTCAGTAAAGTAACCAAGATTATCAGGTGAAATCGTGGTGGGAGAAGTGTTGAAAGTTGAAAATAGCACAGGTATGAAGCAGTCAGCTAATAAGAGAGGCTGTACCTCCTGAAGATACGCAGTAACATTTTGGGCTAGCACTGAGACTGAGATTTCACCATGTAAAGAGAGACCAGGTAAAACAAGGTAGCAGAGTATACCCTTTCCTTAAAAAAAAATTATTTTCTGGAGACATGCTCAGTTGTTTAGTTTCCAGAAGGAGTAAGCAGAAAGATGGACTGAACTAGACACATCAGTATGACTGAGGGAGAGGGGGGAAGGGTATGGAGGCATATAGTCTAAGCTGCTCTAAGTAGTCTCTTAATATAATGGTTCAACCAAAAAAAATAATTTGTTTCTCATACACGTGTCAGGTTGGTAAGTATCTCTTTCCCATTAGATGATTCAGTGGTCTTGACTTATTTATTTGTTTATTTATTAATGCTTCTAATTAGGTCAAGGGGAAGAAAAGAAAAGAAAAACCAATTAAAAAATCATTTCAGAAGTAGGGCCCATCACATTCACTCACATTCTGTTGAGGAGAGCTAATCATATGACCACACTTACTACCAGTATACCTAGGGAAGGTAATTCCTGGATGGATACTTGCTTTCCAGCTACATGTTTGTTACTCTAGAAGGGTATAATAAATTTTTAAAGACTTCTACTTATCTCTGCCATACTGGTTATAAGGATGGGTATGGAGCTGAACAAGATATAGGGAAAAGTGGGACTATAAGGGGTTATTGAGCACAGTTAAATGGATTGGAAAACTGGATGGTAATGAAAAAAATGTTGGAATTGGGCTTCTAGAGGTACTAGCCCCCAAAATATGATGTATTAGTCAGCAAGTAGGATACTTTCAAAGATGAAGTAATAGTCAAAGCCAGTTAACCAGCCGACTTCTGTGTTACTCTGTTCTCACATTGCTATAAAGAAGTTCCTGAGACTGGATAATTTATACAGAAAAGAGGTTTAATTGGCTCATGGTTCTGCAGGATATACAGGAAGCATGATGCTGGCATCTGCTTGGGTTTTTAGGAAGCCTCAGGAAACTTACAATCATGGCAGGAGGTGAAGGGGCAGCAGGGGTGTCACATGGCCAGAGAAGGAGCAAGAGAGAGAGGGGGGAGGTGCAACACACTTTTAAACCACCAGATCTCATGGGAACTCACTCGCTACCATGAGGACAGTACTGAGAGGGAAGGTGTAAACCATTTAGGAGAAATCCACTCCCACCATGCAGTTATCTCCCACCAGTCCCCACCTGCAACACTGGGAATTACATTTTATTATGAAATTTGGGTGGGGACACAGATCCAAACTATATGAACTTCCAATCTATATGACTTATAAAGCTAGTGTTGAGTAATCCTAGGGGAACACAGCATCAGAACAGATAACCAATTCTGGTCCTAACTCTTGAACTGATAATATGAGTTCTGGGAACAAATTTCGTATCTTCTCTGAATTGTTATTTTCTCTTATAAAATGAAAATATTAAAAGTGATCCCACTTGATTGTTGGAAATTAAGTGAGAGTGTACATATGCCATAAACTATAAAATTGTTACTGTTTATTTTTTCATGTTTCTAGTGTCATTTCAGGACACAGATAGCTCCTATGGTTTAAAAGTCGTGTAAGCTCTAGAGTGGAATAAGGGTTGCTTCTGAATTTTTATGCATCTTCCCTGACTTATGGAAGAATATGCAATGTCTTTTCCAAAAGCTGAGTCAGAATATTAGCATAGTAAATGGAGAATACAGGACGGGGTAAGAGGATTATACTTCTCCAATGCAAAACTCTGCCCACTTTCTTAGAAAGAGTAATTCATTTATGAGGTTTGGATTTTCTCCTTAGGTATAATATGCCAATATTAAGTTCAAATTAAGGTTAAAATACTTTTTTTAAATAAATCATATTTTCTCCATTTGTCATAAAATAAAACTAGTAAGCTTGTTATAAAGTAGAATTGACATTTTCCAACTTCATGATACATAGGAAAATATATGCACCTAAATTTGAGCCATGGTAAGAAGTAAAAGAACCAAGTATGTACTTGTGTCCTCTCCACTTAAAGAAAAATAAATAAAGGTATTTGAAGTTCCTCCTTCTCTTTCTTCTCCATTGCATGAGGAATTCTGTGTATTCTATACATCTTTGACAATAAAAACAAACGAATCAACTAACCAACCTAGAGAAGACTGAAGATTGAGAGACTATCAGAATTTCCATTGTAAAAGAGGAGAGAATTTAGAGCAGAATATAATAAAATTTGCAGAGGAGAAATAAAGGGAGAAAGAGAGTTAAGAGGCTATCAGAATTCCACTGGATTTTGATAAGAGATTTTAAGGGATTTCTAGAAGGGGGAGGAGATACATATTGAAGATATATAAGCATTTGTGGCTTGCATATGAAGGTAGTGCTATGATGATAGAAAGTAAAAGAGGTGACAGAGGTGGAGTTTGCAAATGGTGTGCACATGTGATACCTTAGAGAGAATTGGCTTAGAGATCAATGATTTGGGGTCTGATTTGATGAGGGGAAAAGGGCACATGTTCTTTCTTCTGTCTGAAATACCCTCACTATTCAACCCTTTCTCCCTCTTCGCCCCTTTTTCCACTCTTTCATGTATTTTCCAATCTTCAGATCTAAATTTAGTCATCACTTCCTCAGGTCAGCCTTCCCAGGTGCCGTGGTCTTAAATGTTGTCACAGAATCCCATTGATGGCCTCTTTCAGACTAGCTATTATTCTTATTATTTTGTTAAAATATATCTCTCTCGCTAGACTGTGAGCTACCCGAGAACAGGGACTGTTTTCATTTTGCTCAATGCACTACACAGTACTTGTATCCAGTGTATAGTCAATAAAAATGTGTTCAAGAAATTAATGATAAATTTTCAAAGACGTAAGATATGGGTGTCGTTTGCTAGGATAGAGCAGGAAAAGACCAGGAGCTGAGAGAAAGACCTTAAGTTCACTTTCGCTCGTGATGAGTTTGAGATGCCTGTGGCCCATGCAAGTGACAGTGTTGAGAGTCAGTTCTCAGGTGTTGTGGAGGGTGTGTTTTGTGTGTGTGTTTTTTTTTTTTGAGACGGAGTCTCGCTCTGTCACCCAGGCTGGAGTGCAGTGGCGCAATCTCGGCTCATTGCAAGCTCCGCCTCCCGGGTTCACGCCATTCTCCTGCCTCAGCCTCTCCGAGTAGCTGGGACTACAGGCACCCGCCACCACGCCCGGCTAATTTTTTTTTTTTTTTGTATTTTTAGTAGAGACGGGGTTTCACCGTGGTCTCGATCTCCTGACCTCGTGATCCGCCCGCCTTGGCCTCCCGAAGTGCTGGGATTACAAGCGTGAGCCACCGCGCCCGGCCGAGGATGTGTTTTAAATGCCAAGATAGATACTGTATAAAATCTACTCAGTTGGAGCAGAATCTAGGAAAATAAAGACTAAAAAAGAGTGATCAGACAGAAAGGTAGGAGGAAAGTTAGAAAAGAACATTTTCACAGAAGCAAGGATGAGAAGAGGGCAGAAAAATTAACTGACATTCCTTCACTCACAAGTGGAGCTGAAGCCTAGGCAGTTTAGATGCTGCAGCTTCTTAACATCCAGTCTGTACTTAGCAGCAGAGCAACGTTAATGCTTAACCAGAGTTTCCAGCACACGAAGAAATTACTTCTCCTGTTTTTATTCATCTTTATGTGAATCTGCACCCTATAATTTTGCCAGATATGAAATAGCCAGAGACCTGAGTGAGCAATCATTTAAATGTACATCTGAACCAAATGAAAACCTGAGAAATCAGAGTATAAAATATTACCTTGGGATGTTTCTGCATGTATTAGCAGAAGAAATGGTGTCAGGCTAATTTGGATAACTTACTAGTGCAATGCAATGTAATTTGTTAGGTTGAAAGCCAGAGATCTTTTTTTTTCCATCAGAAACCTATAAATGACAAAGTAATGATTTAGGCAATATATTTGTTAAATTGATGTAGCTAAACTTTTGGTTTTATGTTGGTAATGTCTTGAATTGTACTTCACTGTCTCTTTAAACTAGCTAAAAATATTCCTCTGTTATTGTCCAAGCAAAATTTAATTCCTTATACAGCATTTTAAATGTTAATCAGAGACAAAGCCAGCACTTGCCAAGAGGGGCTATGCTCTAGAAACTAACATTTACACTGCACTTTTCATTTGAAAAGCCATTTAGGAACACAAATTAATCTTTACAACACTGCTGAGAAGTAGTTAATGACAGGAAGGATGATCATTACTCCCATATTACAGATGAGTAAAACTACACTGTAAGTTTAGCGACCAAATTAAAGTTATTACTCATGTGGCAAGTCATTTATGACTATCCCCATCTGATATTTCATGCTTCAGGTTTTTCTAATGCATAATCATCTCTTGGATGAATAACTGTATTGCTCCCAGGTCTTTAAGGGAAAAAATACTGAAGTAATAAGACAAGGCACATGGAGTTTGGTCAGCACACGATGGAATATCATTACCTTCTACTGCACACACAGTGAGAGAGAAAACTTATACATCACTGACGTACTTCATCACTTCCCATACAGACATCATATTCAATTAAGTAGAGAGCTCTCTGTCAACAAACCTGACATGCTCACCTAGGGAATGTTACAACCTTCCCCCAAATCAATATTCAAGTTATGATGGACTGACAGCTTCACAGATGAGTGAGTGTCCCTTGATTTTTACCTTTTTTTTTGCTGCAGAACAGAGAAAAGTGCTCAGGCATGAACAAACAAATTTAATTAAGCTTAAGGGATATGGTTGAGTAATGTAAATCCAGAGCAAACAAAGTCATGGAGCATTAAAGAACAGCTTAATGAAATTCTGATCAACAAGAAAAAAATGAAGAGCTGCTTCAACTGATTCAATAAAGTTGGTTCTTAGTGATTTAGGGAAGCAAATGTTCACTTGTAAGTGGTTACTTTTGAGAAGTAATTTCCTGGACTCTTTAGACTGATGCATATCTTGAGAATTTCTATAGTTTCTAATATATTTGAAAAATTGCTGCTGGTAATTTTTTTCTTTCTTCTCTGATCTATAAAATGATTTATAACAGGCTCCAGAAATGGAAGAGAAAAACATTTTAAAAGTTTAGTGGGAAAGCAGGAAGACTAGGGTTATCAGAAAACACAAGTTGCCCAGCTTCAGAAGTTTTGACAGATGTCATTCTCTGGGATAATTTTTCCTTTGTGAGGAAAGTATCTCTTCTGATTAAATTGGATTCCTCTAACTCACCTCTTTTCTGATCCATTCTTTTGTTCTCTGACCACTCCTTTTAGACCCTCAACTTCGTGGGGCTGTCACATTAGCCACTTCTTTGGGTTAAAGCTTTCGTAAACTACATTAAATGGAAAAGGTTAAAGCATCCATGAACTAATTTAAATTACAAATGGTATTATTAATTTAAAATTTAGTTCAAGTTGACCCATGAGTCAGGCGGGAAGCCCTCCTGAACAGGCAGTACGGCAAGAAAGTTTTACTGGGAGAGAAAAAAGAGTGGGAAAGTGTACCCTAACATGTAAGGTCCTCAGGATGCTAGTGTTTTCTGTTTCAGAAATTACAGTTTCTCTAATTTTAAATTACAAAGCTGACTTTACTCTGTGGAAAACAATAAAGGTGAGATACAGAGATAGAGAGAGAAGAGAGACAGAAACATTGATTTATCAAAAAGAATAAAGATCTATCCGTAAGAAAATATGTAAATAATAAACAAGATTATGTTTACATTCGACTATAAGTATAGACTTTTCCCTTTTTGGATTACTTCACTGCTTAGAAGAAAAATATGTAGAATAGATATTTAAATTTAAGATTATCATATACACCGGAAAAATAAAGTCAGAAATCTAGGAAAACTCAGATGTCCAGCTATTTCCATTCTTCTAATATAAATCCAAGTCAGGAAGTTAAAAAAAGTAAAAAAGAAGGCAGTGACTCATGTAAATGTCACAAAGTTTGATGCTTAATGACATATATTCATCTGCAAATGCTTTTTTGAAATTTAGGTTTGGTTAAAATTTTCCAATGCAGTATCAATTAGACATAGAAAATTAGAAGGAAAAATGCATAATAGGGATTCTGATTTTGGAGATACTTTTCTAAGTTATCATCAGAAGTTTAAATCCATCCTCCTTATATTTTTCTATTATTCCATCTATTCTTTCTTTTATTTCTTCATTGATTCAATAAATACTTTGGATATGTAACATATCAGATGCGGAGCTGGGCACTAAAGTCATACTCATTCAATTGTACAAAGGTAGGACAGTTTAATAGGTCGACTTCTATAAAAATAGGTTAGAAAAAAGTCTAACCTATTTTTGTATTTTGTCTTTTCCTTTATTCCTTTCTTTACCACCTTGGACAAGTTATTCAATATTTTCTATGTTTAGTCCTTTTTCTACAAAATGAGGAAATAATAGAGCTGGTCAGTACCTAGCATACAGTAGACACGTGGCACAGATTAATGTCATTTAGTTTTAAAGCATACGTTTCAGCGATTCTGAAGATGTACCTATTTAAACTCAGTTAACCCCCGAAGGGTTTATATACCTAAATTTTATAATTTTTATCTATCCGCAGTTTAGTTCTGTGTCCTTCCCTCCTTGAAAGGGGTTTCAAGTGTAAGGCACTTGGAAGATAAGTAAGGAGTTCAAGAAAAATTCATGTTTCAGGGTGTTCGGAGGTATGCGCAATGCAACTTATCTCCACTGGGTGATGAATTCATTGTATAATTCCTCAAATTCTCTATTTTCTATTGTCTTTGGAAAGAACCTGTGCATTTAGAATTCTAGTTTTTGTGCAAATGCTAGCTGTTTGTCCCAGTTTTTACTGATTTCTTTTTGCTTGAAAAGAAAGTAGTGACAAACATACCAGCTTCCACCATAATGATATTGATTTGGATTCTTTATGATACATATTGTTGCTTCCAGAATCATTATATTCACCCATTAATTCCCAGAAGCAAACTCTCCTACCTCTTTAGAAACGTATCAAGCTGTCCACAATGTCACCCAGAGCTGTAATTGTAATTATGGGTAAAAGATTTATGGCTTCAAACCAGTTAGATACATTTGAAGATAAACACAAACACAAACGTGGCACAGTATTAGTGCAATGCCCTGTCTCCTGAGTGCTGCCAAACATCTGTGTTGGAAAGAAAGAAGCAAACACACAACCAGACCATGCTTTCTCTGTCTCTGCACGTGTGCCGAGATGACACACCAGGGTGTATGCAAACAAATAATGAGAGAATGTTCTGATCAGCACAACTCATTACCCAAATCTCGTGCGGATTCTTGTTGGCAGTTTTGTTGTCGACATGTGCCTCACTAGCTCTGTGGTCCTAAACAGAAAGCAAACTCAAATCTGTGTTAAATGTAATAATATTAGTTTATTTATAGGTATTTGAATGAAACGTTGCAGTTTACTTACTATTACCTGAAATAATAAAAGATCAACATCAATCTCATTTATAACAGAGCTCATTTCTTTGTTACTTCTAGTTGTGTGGCATAGTGTCTCTGAATATCTTCCCCATGAGCGATGTTTTCTATAACACAAATTTGTATTATGCAAAGCTTCGCACTTGGGTGCTCCACAGATATTGTGTGCTGATGGGGAGAATAAGTCTATTCATCAAGGCATATTCCTGCAACTGTGGTGAATCAGTTTGAGCATATGCCCTTCGTCTTCATTGTCAAGTAAAGTAAGCATTTATTAATTCATATTCATTATGTACTGAATACTGGGATAAAATAAGGATCAAAACCAAACAAGATTACTGCCTGATGCAACTGAGAATCTTGTGGGAAAGAAAACTTTAATTATATAATCAAAAACTACAACTTAGAGCTAATAAATGAGAGGTATGAAGTACTAGTTAACTAAGCAAAAAGGAGAAAGAACAGTTAAGGTGGAGGAAACAGCCCTTGTAAAAGTCCTGTGATAAAGGGACTAGAGGAGGACAGCATAACTGTGGTTGAGAGACTGAAGCAGGAACATAATTCAAAATTAGGCTAAGGAGATAGGAACCAAATTGTGTATGACATTTTGTTGTGAGAGAAGTAGGTAACCATGAAGGATACATCAGTCTAGCAGCTGGGTGTAAACAGCAACGTTGATTAGAAGGAGTGAAATGTGGATGAAGGTGAACAGTGTGTACCAAGGAAATTGGCTTCACCCCAAAAGTGGTCTGGCCTTTGTCCTAGACTCCTGTCAGTTCTGAGTTGAAATACTAACTCATTTTGAAGTCAAAGAAGGAAAGGACATCAAGACAAACATAATTTCAGATGGGAGGCAGAAGAACTATATTAGTAATTGTGTTAGTCTATTTTCACACTGCTATAAAGAATGATCTGAGACTGGGCAATTTTTAAAGGATAGAGGTTTAATTGACTCACAGTTCCACCTGGGTAGGGAGGCCTCAGAAAACCTACAATCATGACTGGAGGTGAAGGTGAAGCAAAGCGCATCTTACATGGTGGCAAGAGAAAGAGAGGGGGAGAGAGAGAGAGAGAGAGAGAGAGCAAAGGCGGAACTGCCAAACACTTTTAAAACCATCAGATCTTCACTCACTATCATGCGAATAGCATGGAGGGGAAACCGTCCCCATGATCCAACCACCTCCTTCCAGGTCCCTCCCTTGACATGTGGGGATTACAGTTGAAGATGAGATTTGGGTGGGGACTCAGAGCCAAACACATCAGTAATAATGCTAAAAGGGTTCTGAAATGAGAACCAAAAGACTGAGTTCTAATCTTATTGGTTTACCCCTCCCAGCGTCAGCACTAATGACCAGTAACCTGATCCAACTACAGAAAATTTCATAGCCTGACCTCCACCCTCAGTCCATGAGGCATAATACAGGCACATCTGACCCTCTCGTCAAAGGATTCAGAATATTTCTGACATAATAGGCTCATCCTATTTAATAGAAGAAAAGTGGTTGAAAGGAAAAATTCTAGTGAATAAATTAAATCCAAAACATAGTAGATGTATATTCTTTGCTCTAAATAGCCCTAATGGTGGTAGTAGGTTTTTTAAAATAAAGGTTAAGTTTGAGAAATATCTCCAAAGGAAAACTTCTAATTATGTATGTATCAAGTGAACTTATTGAAGGCAAAGGTTGAATACATAGGAGTTTTTAAATGTGTCTAAATTCAGTGATAAAATAGTGCACATGCTTTAGTATTTTAAAATTGCTTATCATTTGAAGATTACATAGGCTGTATTCTCACATGCACATGTAATAAATAGATTCCCTCACCTTGTAAAACTCTATTTATCTAATATTCCACTAATGTAGAATACATATTTCTAGGCTTATTGTGAAAAATGATGGCGCCTCAGCTGTCTACTGTAAATACCAAATGATGTTTAAACCTATCCTCATACTTATTTTTAATGTAGATTTCTGATGAGAAAATATTAAAATGACTTAGGTGCTTGTTTAAAGTTAGTAGGTTTCATGTGAAAATAAAGGATCAATTGTCATTTCCGCAGGGAGACTAAGTATTGTTTGATCTTCTTAAGGACAAGTCTAAGAAGGAAATATTTCTCCTGAATAATTTGGGGAGTCTGATAACTTAATAGCTTAAAAGTATTATAAACTCTGCAAAAATGGAGGTATATTTACTGAGAACCTTAAGAACATGTAATTTAGAGCATTTTGAACTTGCTTATGCTTTTAAAATACAAAATGCCCCTATATAAGTAAATTATTTATACTGTTCTAAGGCTAGCTTTTCCTCCAAAATGAAAATGTGAAGATGACATTTTCAAGACACTAAAGACTTAAATTTGACTGCTGTGGATCTGTCAAATTTGAGGAGCATTTGGGGAAATGATAGCTGTGACTCTATGACTTTAAGTTTTCTAAAGACAGGAATCTCTCTTGCTCTTCAGTGTGTCTTGTGATCACCTGCCAAAGCGTGTAACTAACTGGTGTCAGGAGATTGGCTCATTATGTGAAAATGAACCTAAACCACCTAGGCTAGCTGTGCTTTATGAAACTGGGGCATGTATCATATTTCTAGTTAGTATATTAGCATATTAATATTCACCAAGAAGAATAGAGAAAAATCTCAAAGAAGGTATAAGTTCATACTTTAAGAGAATTAGCAAATACAGTTCATAAGTCTGCCTCTCCTCCACCCCAGAAGCATTTAATATGTTGACACTAAACAAATGTTAGTTACTATTATGTATTGATCTTAAATTTCAGAGTGTAATCAACATCATAAAGTGCTCATAAATATTCTGCGAGGTAGTTGTAAGGTTAAAATTCTAAATTAACCTCTTCATCTAATAGGTGAAGAAATAAGCCCAGAGAGTTTAAGAGACTTTACTTCCTGAATGAAGGTCGCAATGCAGGTAAGTAGGAAATGAGATTAAAGTCAGGCTTTCTGACACTTATTTTGAAATGATTTTTATATCATCACTAATATTCATTTGTTAAAAAATTAATATTGATATTAATTCTTGAGCTAAATCTCTGGTGTTACTGCAGAAGCCTACCTCAATTCAATATATTCCCACTTATCTATGTATCACTATGATGATGATGAAAGACTCAATCACATTTTAAAATCATACTGTGTCTCAATTCAATGAGTAAACTGAGGCAGAGACAGGTTACATGATAGGTAAGGTCACTGGCCACAGAGTTAGGACTCATGATGAAAGTTAAGGTGGAACCTCAGCAGAATCAGAGCTATGGAAAGAAAAAGAGGAGACTTGGAAGGTGTCGTCAGTACTGGGAAGGTGTAGTGGAGTTCGGATCATTAGGACTTGGAAATAAGGGAACATAATGATGATCGCCTTTCCATGCAAATCCCTCCTCTGTTGTGATCAGCTGAGCTGGTTATATGGTCAGCTTCTTCCTAAAGGAAGAAGTCACCTGACCCAGCAGATGAATAATTAAAAGACAATCATGATGTTTCCATTTCCTTTTGCTAGTGTTAGGATTCCTGGTAGTTTTGTGACACATATGTGGCCAATAAGATAAAAGGGAGACTGTTCCAGGAAAAAATACCATACTTAGAAAAAGAGAAAGTAAAAAGAAAAAGCCAAGGGCTGGAGATGCCTGTAAGCTCGATGCTTTGGGAGGCCGAGGCAGGTAGATTGCTTTAGACCAGGAGTTGCAGACCAGCTTGAGCAACATAGCGAGACCCCCGTCTCTACAAAAAATACAGAAAATAGCTGGTTGTGGCTGCGTGCATTTGTAGTCTCAGCTACTTGGGAGGCTGATGCAGGAAGACCTTGAACCCAAGAGTCTAAGGCTGCAGTGAGCTATGATTGTGCCACTGCACTCCAGCCTGGGCAATAGAGTGAAAGACTATCTCTCAAAAAAAAAAAAAAAAAAAGGGCTAATATCCAGAATCTACAATGAACTCAAACAAATTTATAAGAAAAAAACAAACAATCCCATCAAAAAGTGGGTGAAGGATATGAACAGACACTTCTCAAAAGAAGACATTTATGCAGCCAAAAAACACATGAAAAAATGCTCATCATCACTGGCCATCAGAGAAATGCAAATCAAAACCACAATGAGATACCATCTCACACCAGTTAGAATGGCGATCATTAAAAAGTCAGGAAACAACAGGTGCTGGAGAGGATGTGGAGAAATAGGAACACTTTGACACTGTTGGTGGGACTGTAAACTAGTTCAACCATTGTGGAAGGCAGTGTGGCGATTCCTCAGGGATCTAGAACTAGAAATACCATTTGACCCAGCCATCCCATTACTGGGTATATACCCAAAGGACTATAAATCATGCTGCTATAAAGACACATGCACACGTATGTTTATTGCGGCACTATTCACAATAGCAAAGACTTGGAACCAACCCAAATGTCCAATAACGATAGACTGGATTAAGCAAATGTGGCACATATGCACCATGGAACACTATGCAGCCATAAAAAATGACGAGTTCATGTCCTTTCTAGGGACATGGATGAAACTGGAAAACATCATTCTCAGCAAACTGTCGCAAGGACAAAAAACCAAACACCGCATGTTCTCCTTCATAGGTGGGAATTGAACAATGAGAACACATGGACACAGGAAGGGGAACATCACACTCCGGGGACTGTGGGGGGGGGGGGGGGGGTTGGGGGAGGGGGGAGGGATAGCATTAGGAGATGCACCTAATGCTAAATGACGAGTTAATGGGTGCAGGAAATCAACATGGCACATGTATACATATGTAACAAACCTGCACATTGTGCACATGTACCCTAAAAGTTAAAGTATAAAAAAAAAAGTGAGAAAGCTCACTAATTGTCTCCTTTTTGTAGTTGTGCTCACTTGTGTAATGATGTGATATTTGGAAATGCAGGTCTTCTTCGATCGTGAGAAAAAATTAGTAGGAGACTCTTGAAATTTAGCACCACAATAGCTGCTAGTTATCTGAGTGTGGTCAAGCTGCTAAACCAACTCTGAAATTTTCTATAATCAAACATTTCTTATAAATAAAAAATTAATTAAATTTTGCTTAATACACTTTTAATTTGGCAATTTATTACTTATAGCCCCAAGGGTCATAATGGACCTTGGTTCCTGTTCTCTTCTCTTTGCCCTCAGATCTGTTCTCTGCCCATCTCTGTCTTGCTCTGTGCCCAGGAAGCCTTACTCCTATGATCTGCATCACCTGGAACTCCTTTCCCTCTGGTTTCTGGTTGGCATCAGCTAATGGGAGACCCCTGTAGCTCAGAGTATTTTTTTCCTACAACTGTATTTCTGATTCAGTGTGGTTCTGGCCATGCCTTGTTAAGGGGCGGCTTCTGCCTGGTAGTGTTTGTATTATCACCCAGGCTTTAGTGATTCCATTTTCTCTTCTTTATCAGTGCTAGGGGGGTGGTATCAGCTGATTGCTATTGCTACTTCTTGGGTGTCTCAACACATCTGTGGTTTTCCTGAAACTTGTCTATAGCTTTTGCAGACAGATCTTTCATTTTCACAAAAATCTCAGCTGTGAGTGTTGCCTGTTTCTTACTGGGATTCTGACTGATACATATACTTTCTGAGAGTTGAAATGTTACTAATAAATAAGAGTAGAGATGGCCAATGTATGTTAAAAAGCAGAATAATTCTAGGCCAGTATAAGTTGCTTTCAATTAAGTTGAAACTTATACTCTCCATAGGGCCCTCTAGAGCTGCTAGAAGAAAGTACCTGAACTACGTAGAAATTTGTTGTCTCACAGTCTAGGCCAGAAATCTGAGATGAAGCTGTTGGTAGGGTTGATTCTTCCTGAGGGCAGTGAGGGAAGGAACTGTCCCAAGCCTCTCCCCCAGCTTCTGGAGATTTGCTGGCAATCTTGGGTGATCCTTGACTTCTGCACTACATTTTCTGCCTTCATCTTCCTTTGTGCATGCCTATCTCCAAATATCCCTTATTATAAGGAAACACTTGTATGGAATTAGGGACCAACCCTACTCCATATTTCTAAAATAAGGTCACATTTTAAGGTACTAAGAGTTAGGACTTCAATATATTAATTTTGAGATGGTACAGTTTGATCCATTGTACCCTGTCTAAAGAAACCAGCGAACTGGTTGTTCTGCTATGAAATAGAAAAAGGATTTAGAAAAGCTTGTCTAATACTTGATATAGTTGATGATACTATGAATCAGGGATAAAAACTCTCCACATAAACTCTCTAATTTGAGTGGTAGATATGTCCCCACCTTGGAAATAGTTCTCTCTCATTCCTTTAACCTGATTCACCAAGAAACAGTCTGACTATAATTAACCTGCTCATTTAAAAAATTTAAACCTTTATTGAGCACTTAAATCACCATTCAAATACTTTATTACGTTTTGTTTAACTCAAGTTTTACAACAGTCTTATAAGAAAGTTACCATTAGGATCATTATTTTTCATATGAGTAACTAAGATTTTAGATCAAGTCACTTGAATGAGGTCTCTCAGCTAGTACCTTGTGAAGCTAGAATTAAAATGTAAAACTTCTAACTCCAGAATGGTTGTTCTAAACTACTATGTTTTGTTTGACCTCAGAAAGGGAAAGTTATAGATAAGGATCCCAGTATGACAGCATTTCAAGTTTTTGTTTGTTTAATTATGAACCTGGAAATCTCATACGCTCATCAATGTCAATAGTTTATTAAATGTTAGGCTATCCTGGGGTTGATTGATGTTCCGTGTTGCCAGTTCTAGTCTCCAGTACTTACATCTCAGGTTCAATTGTGTCTGAAGTTCAATTGGTCTCTGCTCATTTTCTTTAAACTTTCACAAAAGCTAATATACAATGGAGTTACTCTGCAACAAAGTTAGCTAAAAAATTTTTACCTATCCAAAATATAGTTTTCTATGCTTAATTTTTTAAAAAAAATTTTAATGTAATGATTACAGAGAGACTGTTCCTCAAAACCACTCATAGCCAACTATGTGGGAAATTACATCCTTTAATAGAAGTAGATCAAATAAGCATGGAAAACAAGAGAAGTGGCGTTAAATTGCAATAGAAATCAGGGTGTTTGATCTTTGGCACTGCCCAAGGGAAAAAAAAAAAAAAAAGCATGGTAAAGAACACATTTCCTTTTTCACTGAGAAACAGATAGGTAGCAAAAGGGGACGCCATTGTAAAGCAGATGGAGTTGGGAATTGAAAGATTAGCATAGCTCTAGCAATCAGACATTGCAAACTAAATTGTTTCTCTTTTCACAGATTACTTACTAATGGATGTAATTCCTTACACTTAGCTGGAGAAAAATTGCTTTATTGGGCCAGATAAACTTCCCAGGTAAATCTCGTTATCTTCAAGATGATTAGATGCCTGTGGTCAGAGTGGGTGTGTTTTTGCTGCTGTTTCACCATTTATAATGTAGTTTAAGAGAGTTTGATTACATTTCAAGACCATATCCTTAGCTTTCATCCTCCATAATTGGGCTTCAGAGACTTGAGGTACAAATTGGTCTAGATATAAAGTCGTAAGTGGAAAATTTATGGAAGTCAAATAAATTGAGAAGTTTTAGATTTTCAGCATTATACAGAAATGAGAGATGCATGTTGGTAATATGCCAGCCCATCTCTTTCACATAGATGAGTTTCTTTAATTCCCTCAACAATGTTTTCAGATGGATATGCTTATATTTATCAAGTTAATGAGAATGCTGGCATTCACAGACATTAAGTTTTCTAAATTCTCATAGGTAGCAAACAAGAAGATCTGAGAATAAATAAATAAATATTAATCCTAAACTCTTCATAGGGTAGCACTCTACCTTATATATCAAATTAAATTTCTTACTAAATACATGATAACACAATATTTACAAAAAGTGTGTTTTGTAGTGATTGGTTCAACCAATTCATATAAATATTTTTCTGCCTTTCCTCTTTCTTCCTTTCCCTGCCTTTCTTACCCTCTCTCTTTTATTTATTCCATTACACATTTATTGTGCAATGCAATGAAACAGATCATATTCTAGTTTCATGGGACATAGGTCCATTCATCTATATCTCTTCAGGCATAATTCAGGGCATCCTAGGACTTTATAGATTAGCATTCCAGGACTATCTAGTAGGTAAGCTAAAAAAGTACATCCTCATGTTCTGGCAAAAGAATGGGGACCTGGTGGGAGTGAAGGAAAAGTCAGAGAATGGTGCACAGTCTAGACACCTCTAGCTAGAGCAATGAGCAACGTGACCAGTCCTCCTTTTCATATGGAAATTGTATTTTTCTAATTTTTGCTAACAGAGCAAATTTAGGGTCTAAATATAAAGTAATATTGACTTCTTAATCTATGCTTCTTGATGAGGTATTTGGAAATGAAGGAATGACAGATTCCGAATTTGGAGGTGTGGCTGCTAGGCATTGCTTGGCCCCAGATCTCTGGAGTCAGATTCAACACTTTTTTGGCATATTACCCACAAGCCTATAAATGCTGATTAGAAATCAGTTCCCCTAGATTTTTTATGTATTCATAACACATCTTAAATTATGATTTGTGTGTGTGTGTCATTCATTTCTTTATCTATATACCAGTCTATATTAAGGTTTAACTATTTTCCCAGCCTACTGGTAGGTTCTGGAGTTACAGGACAGTAAAACACAGGAAAGGATTCTGTTTTTCTGAACTCCATTTAAAGTGTGACTGGATTATGCTTTCTGCATTTTCACATTCTCTATCCAGCTTTCACTAATGAGTATACCTATGGGCACTATCAGATCATAAGTATCAGTGTATTCAATGAAATGAAACAATTTGGCGTATTTTTTCATCTCTTAGAATTCGAGAGTTGAATTATTTCATCTACGTAATACATTGCAAAATGATATAGTACTTGTGATTAAAAAATATACAAGGATTTACCTTGTATATTATACCTTGTATAACATAAAAGCATTAGACCAAAAAGCTTCTTAATGGACAGTCCCAAGGCACCACTTAGAAAACCTTGAGAGGAATCTTGGATGTGTTGATTGTCATCTTGAGACAAAGAAGTGCTGAACCTTGTCAAGATTCAATCCTATCCAACTACCTTTCAGCTCTTCACTTTCAGAACTTGATTTTGCATTCAACACAATCTCTTGGCATTTGAAACTCTGTCAAACTAAACAGCTCTGTTTTAGACACATGTTTTGAAACGCTTCGCAGGTACTCTGTTTGCACACACAGTGTATCTTTTAAATAATATAACCTTGAAGTAGCATTGAGCTATTATTTTCGTAAAAGGAAAACTAGAAACCAGTGGTGCTTACATATTTGCTATCTTCAAGAAAAAAAAATGCATTACTAGCTTTATTTTTACACAGTAACGTAGTTCTGCCATTTTGAGACCATAAGCATGATTTTTTCGCAAATAATTCAGAGCCAAGATATGAGTTTGCTTCATTTCTCCCTAAACCTAAGAGCAAAGTTCCTTTTTCATCCATAAAGCAAATGCTTTCTCAAAAAATTGAAATTCTGGGACATGTGTTTTACCTATTCTTTGCAGCCCAGAATTCCAATGAATATTATTGGTAGAATATAATCTCAGTAACAATACAGAGCCCACTATAGAGTTTATGATTGGCCTTAAAAGGCAGAATATGAACAACAGCAGAAAAAAAAAATCATTGTTTCATGTTCTTTTTGTTATTCCATGCGCCTATCTACATTTGTATCTTAATTTTAAATTCATTATAGGATATTGCAGTCTCTCATATATTAAATTGTATAGAATATACAATGCCAGAAGTAGTACATTTAAAGTTTTAAGTACCACATGAATATGACAGGAGTAAATGTTTAAAATTTGTTGGAGGGTAACCTTACTCTGTGTGTGTGTGTGTGTGTGTGTGTGTGTGTGTGTGTTTACATTTACTTCTTTTCCATCTGTATACATACCCAAATTTATCTGCAGTACAATCAGCCTGAGAAAAACACGCATGTCATTTAAAGTCAACTTGGAATCATCAAGTTACAACATACCATTTCTATAATTTTGTCTAAATTTGAAATGAAATTACCAAAAACATTAAACAACAGGATAATTCCACTACATCAGTTTTTGTTTAGCCTTACTTTCTAGAATGGAGTTCACATTTTAAAAATGTATCTAGGTGTAATACAATTATTCTTAATTTATTAAACAGTCTGTTGAACAGGGTTTACCCTCCCCTTTAAAGATATTGCTCATTGCTTTATATACTGTTTTCCGAATAATGGAAAAAGAAGAGAGAAGAAAAATGAATACATTTGGAAACATTTTATTCTTTTATCCCAGTTCTGCCTCTCTTGGCTCCGTGCTATGTTTGCCCTTAACAAATTTAAGTGTTATACTGAGTATGTTTTCCTATCAGAGGTTGCAGACTGGCAGCTAGAGGGCCACAGATGGTCCACAGATGTATTTTGTTTGACTCATACAGTGTTGGCCTACACAGTATTTATATCTCATTCTTAATTAGAACTGAGAGATTCCACTTATATGTGTGGATAACACTTCTCTTGAAAAAAATATCAGAAGTTTTGATACCAGTGGATCTTTTTTTTGAACACAGTGTTTATTGGCTGAGTTGAGGTCACCTTGCCTGTGGTTCATCACAGCTCCTACCAATCTCTATTGCACCCGAATACTGTGGCTGGTTGTCAATTGTTATTAGAGCACTTGTGCTACTGTTTTTTCTTTCTGAGTCAGAGGGAAAATGGAATATTTCTTATAGCCCTTCCTTTGTCTTATACATGGCCAACATCCCATATTTATATTATCAGCCTTCCTTTAAAATGATATAATTTTAGGACCTCTATTTTATTGGATAATTTTGGCCCAATGTAGCAAAAAGAATCAAGCAGATTTAGAGTCTGCAGACCTTATTTCCAAAATCCAAGTGCTGTTTACTATGTAATAGTATATCAATTAAGTCGTTATTTAACCATGCCCAGCCTTTAAAGTATCTAAAATAAAGTATTACATCTATTTCTGTACCTTTAAAGAGTCAAAAACTACTTAAAGAAATTAAGCCCATCAGTTTTGTGAGAAATAAATGAGACAATGTTTGCATGGTATCCTTGGGGCACAGTAGGTGTTGCATGCATATTTGCAGCATCCATGTGCCTCAGTCTGTTTAGTGCTGCTATAAAGGAATACCTGAGGCTGAGTAATTTATGAAGGAAAGAGGTTTATTTGGTTCACAGTTCCGCAGGCTGTACAAGAAGTGTGGTGCCAACATCTGCTTGTCCTTCCAGTGGAGTCCTCAGACTTCTACTCATGGCGGAAGGTGAAGGAGATCCATAGTGTATGGCAATCATGTGGTGAGAGAGGAAGCAAGAGAAAGAGGAAGGAGGTCCCAAGCTCATTTTAATAACCAGCTCTTATGAGAACTAATAGAGTGAGAACTCACTCATTACTGTGAGGATGGCAACAAGATATTCATGAAGCATCCAACCCCATGACCCAAACACCTCCCATTAGGCACCACCTCCAACACTAGGGATCAAATACCAGCATGAGATTTGCATTCAAATATCAAAACATAGCATGTTCCCTTGCCCCCCACCAAAACTCATAATCTTCTCACAATCATTTTTTCTCAATAGTCCCCAAAAGTCTTAACTTGTTCCAGAATTAACTCAAAAGTCCAAAGTACTAAGTCTCTTCTGAAACTCAAGGCAAGTTTCTTACAGCTATGAGCCTGTGAAATCAAAAATGAGTTATTTATAACCAAGATACAATGATTGTACAGGCATCACATAACCATTCCTATTTTGAAATGAAGAATTCAGTCAAAAGAAAGGGGTGAGAGACCCCACCCAGCAGGGACGATATTAAGCCTGAAAGCTCCAAAATAAATTCCTTTGACTCCATGTCCTCCATCCTGGCTACACTGATGTGAGTGGTTGGTTTTCAAGGCCTAGGGCAGCCCTGTCCCTGTGGCTTTTCTGGTGCTGCTTCAATGTGGCTGCTTTCACAGGTTGGCATCCAATGCATGTGGCTTTTCTTTACTTTTCTTTTTTTTTTTTTTTTTTTGAGATGGAGTTTCTCTCTGTTGCCCAGAGTACAGTGGTGCTATCTTGGCTCCCTGCAAACTCTGCTTCCTGGATTCAAGTGTTCAATTGATTTTTCTGCCTCAGCTTCCTGGCTAGCTGGGATTACAGGCACCTGCCACCCACCCAGTTAGTTTTTGCTTTTTTTTTTTTTTTTTTTCCTGGAGAGAAAAGGTTTCACCACATTGGCCAAGCTGGTCTCGAATTGCTGACCTCAACTGATCTGCCCACCTCTGCCTCCCAAAGTGCTGGTATTACAGGTGTGAGCCCCTACTCTTGGCCACCTGTGGCTTTTCTAGGTTGAGATTGTATTCTCCTGGTGGCTCTACCATTCTGGGGTCTGGAGGTGAGTGACCCCATTTCTATAGCTTCACTAGGAACTATCCTGGTGGGGACTCTGTGGGAGCCCCAACACCACATTTCTGCTCAGCATTGCCTTACTGAAGGCTCTCTGTAGGGCTCTAACCCTGAAGCAGCCTTCTGTCTGGGCATCCAGGCTTTCTGATTCATCCTCTGAAATCTAAGTGAAAGCTGTGAAGCCTCCACCGCTCTTGCATTCTGGGCTCCTGCAGATCTAACATCATGTTGAGAGGTGAAGCCAGCTGAACATCCTGGGTCAAGTGGGGACTTGGAAAACTCTTCTGTCTTACAAGAGGACTGTAAAATGCACCAATCAGCACTCTGTGAAACACACCAATCAGCAGGATCCTAAAAGTAGCCAATCACATGGACGATTGAAAAAGGGGCACTCTGATAGGACAGAAATGAAATATGGGAGGGGTCAATAAGGGAATAAAAGCTGGCAACCCCCAGCCAGCAGCTGGGTACCCACTTGTGTCCCCTTTGATGCTGTGGAAGTTTTTTTCTTTTGTTCTTCACAATAAACCTTGCTACCACTCACTCTTTGGGTCCATGCTATCTTTAAGAGCTGTAACAGTCACTGTGAAGGTCCGTGGCTTCATTCTTGAAGTCAGTGAGACCACAAACCCATCAGAAGGAACCAACTCTGGACACATCTTGGGAGATTGTCCAGGATTTTGCCATGCGGTGAGTACCATCGGACCCTTTTCGCTTTCTATTCTGTTCTATTTTTCCTTAGAATTCAGGGGCTAAACAACTGGACACCTGCCAGCCAGTTAAAAGTGACTAGCATGGCAGCCAGACTAAAGACAGGTGTTAGGCTTTCTGGGGAAGGGCTCTCTAACAACCCCTGATTCTTCAGAGTTGGGAACGTTGGTTTGCCTGGAACCAGCTTCGCTTTTCCTGCGTTTCCAGGCTGAGCCAAGGGTCAACAGAGAGGAAAGCCATTCAGCTCCAGGGTCCTGACAAAAAGTTGGTTGACCCTCCAGCCATGAGCAGAACTCTGAAAGTTATGTCACCCAAGAGAGACTCGCCCATCTATTCTATCTGGACCCTTGCCTCCTGGGTCCTAACGCCTGTCAGACAAACATTCTCCTGCCTCTCTTCCTCAAAGCTAGTCCCGCTTCTGAAAACCACTCCCTGTCTCTGGTGCTCTTCTAGTTTCTTCTACAAGAATGATTTATAGTATAAATATTGGGATTCTATTCTCTATGTTTAGGCACCTGGGCTCACCATTCAGAAAGACATAATTTTTGCCTGAAGCCCTGTAGGAGTGGTGAGACTATCTGGAATTTTAGGATCCTTCTTTCTCTGTCCTTTTGAAATGTGCATATGTCTTCTCCCAAGCATTGTCAGTTTATAACCCAGAGAATGTCTCTTTGCAGGACCTGGAACCATCTCTTTGAAATATAAATAACAAAGGAGATGGTCTACCTCTCAATTCTTTGGGAGTTTAGATGCCTAACTTCTATGAACACCATTTGGCAAATGCAGATGGCCTAATCACAGAAAAACATACTTGCAAACTCAGGAATAACTCAATGCGTTCCACATATCCCATTGACCAACCTCTCTCATAAAGTTCTCTGGTACTTTTCTACTAGCTCATCTCAGTGATCAAAACTCTTTCAACCTTTGTTTCTATGGAGAAGTTGAGTTCAGTCTCTCTCCACTATTGCAACAAGTTGAATACATTCTTCCCATCCTGCTTAACTTTGTCTGGTACAATTTTTGCTTTGACACAACTTAGAAAACTTGAAGCCAGATTTGATGCCTGTTTCTAAGAAGAACACTGTAAATTTTGTACCGTTTTCTTAATTATATATTAATACATTTTGAAATATATTTTATTTTGGTTTTCTTATTTATTTTAACTTGTATATTTTTGCATTTGCTTTCTAGACAACAAATTAAATACTTTTGGAAAAATGGTGAGAAAAAATGGCTTTTTGTTCCATTTCCATTTGTCACAATAAGACGGTGATTGCGTTGATGGGTAAGGCAAAAAAAGTAAGTGAGATTTTATTTGTTTGTTTGTTTGAGATGGAGTCTAGCTCTGTCGCCCAGGCTGGAGTGCAGTGGCGCGATCTCGGCTCACTGCAAGCTCCGCCTCCCAGGTTCACGCCATTCTCCTGCCTTAGCCTCCCGAGTAGCTGGGACTACAGGCACCCGCCACCATGCCCGGCTAATTTTTTTTGTATTTTAGTAGAGACGTGGTTTCACCGTGTTAGCCAGGATGGTCTGGATCTCCTGACCTCATGATCCACCCCCCTCGACTCCCAAAGTGCTGGGATTACAGGCATGAGCCACTGTGCCCGGCTGAGTGAGATTTTTTAAAATAGCAAAGGTTATAGAAAGTTGTGATCAGTAAACCAAGTGGTAACACAGAGCATCCTCAGAAAGGAAAACTTTCTAAAGTTCCACCACAGATACAAGCAGCTGTGAATAATCTATCTTGCCTAAAGGTGAGAATGTGGAAAGCTTCTTTGATGTTCATTCTTTCAGTGTTTTTTAGAAATGTCTTCCTAACATTTTGTAACTCATGCTTATATTACCACGATGGTCTCATATGTGCTTACCCTTCAGGGGAAAATAATTGCTGCAAAAACCCTTTGCAGCAATTGTCTTTCCTTACTGAAAGATAAAGTAAGATGAACTTCAATTTTCTTAGAGCATCTCTTAATCGGTGCAGGATTCAGCCAATCTGCAGTCCATTCCTGCTTCTCGTATCATGTAATAATATCTGGCAGTAACCCAACACTTGACAAGTACACATTATCAGTAGGTATTAGACTGAATTAAATGAGGAATCAATTGATATTTTAAGCCTTCAATTTATGAGTGTTCTCCTACCTAAGGATATTGAAACACATTAGTTAAGAATTAAACTTGTGGAAATTATCTCAGGAGTGAGTCCTCTAGGTAAAGTATAGGTAGAGTATATGACATTTTTTTTTTCGCTGTTTCCTTCCTCATTTATCCAGAGTAGAATTTCTATTCAATTATGACACACTTTCTGTTGAGATCAGATATGGCTTGACTATCTTGTTGTGATGGCCCCACCGAGTGAGCACAATTGATATGTGAGATGAAACAATCTGCCAACCCAGGCTCTAAGTATGGTAAACTGGGGATACTGTCCTGCAGCATGTTTCAGTTTTCTAGAAGCTTTCTCATTACTGCTGCTGGTGACTCAATGAATGTAGTAAACTAGGTGGGAGGATGGAAAGGAGAGAAGTTCCTGGCTTTACAATTTGTTATATAAAGCTGCCAAAGTTTTAGCCATATAATGAACCCATAAACATTCCCACCATTGCTGTGGTAAAGGAACAGTCTCCATTCATGTGTGAACAGTCTTCTCCAGATAATCATAATAATTTGTTGTTTATTTCAAAAATTCCCTTGATGTTGATTATATTCTAATATCATCTAGATACAATCATAGGAGCAATTGAACAAGTATGGTGACAGTTTCACTTATGCAGTCATAATTTATAACTACTCACATCTCTGCTATAGCGCTGAATTCAAGAGATAAAAAAAGATCAAGTAGTGGAATCTAAAGACCTAACATATGCTGGAAATTTCAAAATAATATTCCTAGTCATAATCAAATTATTTTGTTAGTTAAAGATTTAGACATTACTATCTCTGTAATGACAGCAGTGTACTGGACAGAGAGAACTATAATGTGATACATAGTATACTTGAGGCACATTCATTTTGGAAACATTATTGAAGAACTTTCAAGGATTATTAATATTTCAAAAATGTAATGTTTCCCAGAAAGTTATTATTTTAAAGTTTTGCTGAGTTTATTATTTTATTCTAAGAAATAATCTATTGATTTTAGTTGGATGCACTTGATTTTATAAAATGCATAAACTAGAAAAAAAGCGTTCTGTTTATATAAGTTCAGTTTACAAGGAAGTGTGCTGGAGTCTACTTTTATTTCCATTTTTTTAGTAACTTTACTTGCAAAAGGGGGAAGTACAGCTCTCTATTTGTATTTGGGTGTCATTTCAAAATAAAAAAGACCAAATACAAACCAGTTGTAACATGAAAAGACACATCAGTTTTCATCCCTGAAACTAGGGCCAGTCAAAATTGGATTCAGGATTCAAATAATGTTAGCTCTCCCCATCTCTGTGTCTCCCCTCCTCTCAGCCTCAATGGACTGGAGTCTTTCCCAATAACTGTAACACGAAGTTTCATGGAAGATTCTGACTGACGCAGCAAGAATAACATTACCATCCCTGGAGACTGTGATTGGCCATGTTTGGGCCCAATGCTTACATTTATAATAAAAGAGATGAGTTGGGCCCCTTACCAGCTGAAGAATAAAAGACTGAAAAAAATGAAGGGTAATCTCAAACAGTTACTGCCCAGTAAAGTAAAGTGAAGGGACTGTAATTCTTGTTTTGGGCCTGTTATCCTGGCATTTGTTCCAAATAGTTCATATTTTAAGGTAGTATTATTTGTATTAAAATAAACCAGGATACATTTGGTTAGTTTTCATTTTGTGCTTCCGGCTTTTTCCTTGGTGTTTTCTAGTACTGCGTGGAAAAGCATGTGTTGTGAACAGGAAACTCACTTTAAATATAGTTAAATGTGAAAAACATAACAAAACTGAGATTGCCTCCCTGTCTTTCCCTAATGCTTTCCCAGATGTAATATGACCAATACTTCCTACTCGGGGCAGCATGCCAGACAATGCTGGATGACACGAAATGAATTCAGACACAAGAAGGCAGCTAGAGTCGGCTAACTCCCAAGTTGGGTAGTAGTAGGCGAAATGTTTGATGCTCATGTTCCTGTTTGCCACTATACCAGCTAGCTGTGTCATGGTTCGTGCTTGGCTTGAGAGACTCAGGAAGACTGCCAATTAATATTGTCACCATTAAACATGGGAAATAATGATATGTCTAGTACTCCTGAAATACGTGAATATGATAGGGACCAATAGGGACCAAGTTGTCTTGCCATCCTGGGTTCAAGCAATTCTCCTGCCATAGCTTCTCAAGTAACTGGGATTACAGGCACGCACCACCAGGCCCACCTAATTTTTTATATTTTTTTAGTACAGACAGGGTTTCACCAGGTTGGCCGGGCTGGCCTTGAACTCCTGACCTCAAGTGATCCACCTACCTTGGCCTCACAAAATGCTGGGATTATAGGCATGAGCCACCGCACCCAGCCAATCTGAATGCTCTTGCTAGAATGATTTTGTGTGGTGCAAATCAAGTGGCTATTATTTACTTTTTGATAACACTTATTTTTAAATGCAATGACCCTTTCAGCAGTACTGAACTAAATACAAATGAAAATGCATTTTAATCATAAATTAAGATACTGAATTTCTGTTTTTCAAGATGAATACGCAACTTGCAAAAATATTTTTTGACATTTACCACGCACCATTTGATTATAGTGATGTTGCCAATCACATCAAATTCAAAAGAAACAAATCTGTGAGGAAGCATTCAGTGCCATGTTCACAAGTTACAGAAGACTGTGCTCAAAAAAGATGTAACCTCATAAGATCTTGTTAACATCATTTTTAAGAACTGTGACTTTCCATTTTAATCAGAAGACTGTTTTTCTAAACACAATTTGGTAATTTAGAATTCCAAATATCTTGTACATATATAAAAAAGTGAGTATACATATTAATGTCTTTGTTACATTATTAGAAAAATTTAGTGGTTTCATAACTAATTTTACAAACAAATGCTGCCAAGTTGACATATGTCATTAGATGCGTCTAATTAACATCAGCTAACAATTTTAAAAATGATTTGATTTTTCAACTCAAGGAATATATATTTGAATTCCATTATGTTGGAGATGAAACATATGTTGTTATTTGCAATTTCTTTTAAAATTATTTGCTTTAACAGTGACAGTAAGGATCCATTTTTTTATTTGAAGAAATTATCATGCTAGAAATCAATGTCTTTAAGAAATTAAGACTCCTATAGAGCAGAAATGTACTTTGAATTGGTTGAGGTATACATATAATTTATAATTGTCTCCAAAGGAACTGTGATATACAACCAATCAACATAGAAGCTACAGTTGTCAAGATTGACGAGGTCATGATACTACACACACATAAACACACATACAGAGCAGGTGAACTACACATTTTTTTAAAACAAAGCTGATGTTGAATACAAAATAGTATGTCCTCATGAAAGCATGCACTTTCTTTGGTGACTGCCATCAATATGATTGTACAAATATTTGACTTTTAGAAAGGCTTATAAACAGAATATAGAAGAACTCAGCAAAACCTATATCCCAAAATGATATTGGACATTTTAAGGTATCTTTTAAATTTGGTTTGCATTTTGGTCAAAATCATTTGGGGATCTTTTGTTATACTATTGAATGAATCAAGCAATGTGCAGTTGTTAAAAGCAAAGCTTATAAACAGAAAGGCATTGAAATTTTCACACAAAATATGAAGGCAGGAACTGCAAATTAACCAATGATACCTGAAATCATGTTTAAGATTTATTTCTGGAATTCTGTAATTGCACTTTGGAATATCTGGACCTAGGAAAAGTGTCTTTTATGGAACTCTTATTTTTAATTAGATGAATTTATATTTTGTGTCTGTATGAAAACTGTACAAGCCTCTGATTTTGCAAATCTAACTTGGATGAAATATAATTTTTTTGATGAATTTGTCTTGTTAAATATATATTTGTCAACAAAAGCTACTCGGAATGGAGGCAAGGAGTATTAACTGTGAACAATTTGCAAATAAAATGTTTATACATTTTAATACAAGAGTAGAATTTAGAATATTGTCCATCGAGTGTACTGGCTCTCTGTTTACAGATGCTTCAGCACTTTCAGTGAAAAGAGTTCAGACCACTCATAACTGTCTCTGAGAGGAACTGCTGCAAGGAGTGCAGGTGTCTCACAGCCTTCAGCTGACACACCTATGGATCTGGTGTGTTTTTCATACTGAGGTCACTGAGCTCAACCCTGCTGCTACAGATGGGATTGTGTCTCCCCAGTCCCCAAATTTATATGTTCAAACTTTAACCCTCAATTTTACTATATTTGGAGATAAGACCTATACAGAGATACATATATTTAAATAAAATCATGAGTAGGACCCTGATTTGATATAACTAATGTATTTGTAAGATGAAGCACCATAGTGCTCTCTCTCTCTCTGTCTTTCTCTCTCCCTCTCTCTGGGTGTCTCTCCCCCTCTGTCTGCCATATGAGGATACAGGGAGGAGGTAGACATCTCTAAGCCAGGAAGAGAGTCTTCACCAGGTACCAAATTGGCCAGCATCTTGGTCTTGGATTTCTCAGCCTCCATACCATGAGAAATAAATGTCTGTTGTTTGAACCACCCAGTCTGTGATATGTTGTTATATCTGCCCAAGCAGACTAACACACTAGTCAATAACTAAGCCCAGTGGGGGGATTAGAACTGGGTCATTTCTGCTCAATGCAGGATCCTCTAATGGGTGATTTTTGCTTGGTGACTCCAGGAGCCTATCCTAGACTTTCTCACAGTTTTGCTTTTTCTGCAACATCCTCCTTCCTTCCACTGCTCCTTTCACAGGTATGAAAGAGTGGTATGATCTTGGCTCACTGCAACCTCCAACTCCTAGGTTCAAGCAATTCCCATGCCTCAGCCTCCCAAGTAGCTGAGATTATAGGCACGTGCCGCCATACCTGGAGAAGTTTTTGTATTTTAGTAGAGCCAGGGTTGCGTCATGTTGCCCAGGCTGGTCTTGAACTCTTGAGCTCAGGCGAGCCGCCCCGCCTCAGCCTCTCAAAGTGCTAGGATTACAGGCATGAGCCATTGCGCTCAGCCTCTAAAAAAAAATTCTAAGCAGAAGTATTACATAAGCTTACCAATATAATACAACACATTTTCAGTAAAAAAGTAAATATTTCAAAAAGTGTATAGTTTTAATTATTTTGAATAACCTGTTTGTTTTAGAACTCAAAAGTGTCCTAGCTTAGACAATAAATAATATAGTCAAACTAGCTGTAGAGTACTAATCATGATCCCGTTGACTATTTGCATAAAAAGACAAATTTTAAAGTTTTATATATATAAACAAGGTTATTCTTTGGTAACTCATAATCCTATATTGGATTTAAAGCACAAGCAATGGCCTATATTCTAGTTAAAAATTACTTTCTTCCTAGTCTTTTTTTCATCAATTTCATCTTTTCCTTACATTCTCTAAATATGAATCAAGCATTTGTTTTGTTCAGTGCCTTGTACCGTGAGCTGTAGAGCTACAAGATCAGCAATCTACAATGAACTTTCTATAACCAAACCCTAAAATCAAAAATAAAAAACACAAAAAACTTCAGTATTACAGAGATATAATTGAATATTTATTCAAAAATATTTACTGAAAATCTACTATATGCCAGACATTATTCTGGAACCGGAATACAAAAGGAGAAAAACAAAAAAAACTATATATTTTGTTCATGGAGCTTACATTACAACTGGGAGAAGTCAATAATAAATAAGCAAATAAAACTTTTTTTTCTCAGCACTAATAATTGCTATATGATCAAGGAAAGCCTCACTGAAAGATGACATTGAAGAACAGACAGAAGGAGGTAAATGACCAGTCTATACTATATGTTTCTGGACAAACATTCAAAGCAGAATTAATAGCTATTTTTGTCATAAAGAACTAACAAGGTTTGCTAATAGAGAGAATTATCAAAGAATAAAGTTCCCATTTATTGACATAGGAATAGATTGTGGGAAGAGGAAGTTTGGAGGTAGGTGAGGATATCAGGAATGTGGACATCATACAACTAATGTTGGTAGTTGAATTTATGTGCTTGGATTTCAGAGACTAGTCCCTGGGTATAGATAAAAACATTGAAGTAATTAGTACACAGATGGTATTTAAAGTCAATGGGCTGAGTTAGATCAGCATCCTTGATTTAGAATAAGGAAATAAGCATAACAAAGGAACAGAAGTGTTTGCTGAGTGTGAATAAAGTCATATTAATCCATAGATGTTGGGGCAATTAAGAGATACTAAGAAAGGAGACAGAAGGGAAGAAATGCATGAGAAATAAGAAAAAGCAGAAGAAAAGGTTGTTCTAGAAGTCAAGTGTGTGTTTCAAAGATAAATAATAAACTTTGTCCAATGCAGCTGCTAAGCAGGATAAGAACCAAAAGTTGACTGTTGGAATTAGCAACTTAAAGTCACTGATAACCTTAGTATTAATACACATAGTTGCAGTGGAATATTAGAGTCTCTGGTCTTATATGCAAGGTTCAAAACAAGATGGGTGGAGAAAAATTAAAAGCAGTGATTACGTACAAGGAATGCAGGGAAAAAAGTCAGTAGCTGGAAGAGGATAGTGGGTGAGGAGCATTTTTACTTTAAGATGGGAAAAAAGTAAACCATGTTTGCTGCTGGGACCGATTCTGTCAAGAGGGAAAAATTGAAAGGACTTTAAGACACTCAGGTAGGAGGGAGGCTGTGGAAATAGGAAACTGCAGCAGGAAGGATAGAGAACCTGCACATGTATAGAAACTGATCATTTTCTGTCTCTTAACAGGAGTTAAGATACTTTTCTTGTTTTGATATAAACCCATTTCTACTTGTACATATATCTGCAGCCAGAAAGCAAATGATCAGCATCACCATCATAAAAAATCCTCCTCATGAGTGGTGATAGGTATCTTCTTTCATCTATTTTTTCCCTTCCTCCATCCTCAACCTTTTATTAAATCAAAAGGCTGATATTTACGTGTCTTCATTTCCTTGTTCCTGAGTAGAAAACTACATAATGAAGTTTAATGTATAATCCAAGAGCAGTGATAGATAAGTGATGCATTTTGTATTTGTTCCTTTTTATTCTTGTCCTATTGTCAAAACTTTAAATATTTTAGAGTGTATACTTTAGCTTCTGCTTTTTATGCAGCTATTATGTCTGATGTAATAGATTGAAAGAATATTTAGATTTACAATATATGTGTCTGTGTTATTCTGCTCCCAGTTTTAGCTGCATGAACTTTGGCAAGTCACTCACTCAAACTTGACCACGGTCTCTTCAAGTACAAAATGGGCATATCATTTCTTGATTCACTATATTAAAGTAACAATTAATTAATTAAAATAAATATTTACTTCAGGAATATTTATATTGAATTGAATTTTAAAAACTTATCACTGATAATTTTTGAGATTATCTCTCATATTACTATCATTATTATTAATAAAATGCCTCATACTTTCAAATTCTGAAGTGTGAATCATAGGACAATCATGCCTCTGAAAAATAACAAAGAAATTCTGGACTTTAATTGGACACTTGGCCAATTGGACCTAATAGACAGCTATAGAATAATCCACCCAACAACAAAGTAGATGCATTTATCTCATCTGCACATGGAATATACTCTATGATTGACCACATGCTTGGTCATAAAGCAAGTCTCGATACATTCAAAAAAATTAAAATTATATCAAGCATCACCTTGGACCACAGTAGAATGAAAATTGAAATCAATACCAAACTCTTAAAACCACATAGATGCATGGAAATTAAACAAATTGCTCTTGAATAACTTCTGGGTAAACAGTAAAATTAAGGCAAAAATAAAAAAATTCTCGGAAACAAAGTAAAATGGAGACTCAATATGCAAATTTTCTAGGATACAGTAAAAACGGTTTTAAGAGGATGGTTTGTAGTGCTAAATATCTACATCATGGAGATAGAAAAATCTCAAGTTAGCATCATATCCTGACACCTAAAGGAACTAGAGAAACAAGAACAAATTAAATGCAAAGCTAGTAGAATAAAGAAATAACTAAAATCAGAGCAGTACTAAATGAAATTGAGACTGAAAAAAATATAAAGAATCAATGTAACAAAAAGTGGATTCTTTGAAAGGATAAACAAGATTGATAGACTGCTAGCTAGATTAACAAAGAAAAAAATGAGAGAAGACTCAAATAAGCACAATCAGAAATGACAAAGGTGACATCACAATTGATCCCAAGGAAATATAGAATGATCCTCAGGGACTGCTATAAACTTCTCTATGCACTCAAAGCTAGAAAATCTAAAGGAAATAGATAAATTCCTGGAAACATGCAACCTCCCAAGATTGAACCAAGAAGAAATAGATATTCTGAACAGACCAAGAAAAGCAATAAAATAGAATCAGTAATTAAAAAAAAAATTTACCAACACCTCCTAAAAAGCCCTAGACCTCATGAATTCACAGCCAAATTATACCAGGTATACAAACAGCTGGTACCAATCCTACTGATACTATTCCAAAAAATTGAGGAGTGCAGATTCTTCTCTCATTCTATTAAACCAGCATCATTCTGATACTAAAATCAGACAAAGACACAACAACAAGAAATATATCCCTGATGACCATAGGCACAAAAATCCTCAAGAAAATGCTAGCAAACTAAATTAATCAGCACATCAAGAAGTTAATTTGCATTGATCAAGTGGGCTTTATTCATGGGCTGCAAAGATGTTTCACTATACAAAAAGCAATAAATGTGATTCACCACATAATCAGAAATAAAAACAAAACCATATCAACTACTCAATAGAAGCAGAAAAAACAACATTTGATAAAATCCAACATCCCCTCATGATAGAAACCCTCCACAAGTTAGACACTAAAGGAATATATCTCAAAATAATAAGAGAAATCCATGACAAACCCACAGCAAACATTATCCTGAATGGGCAAAAGTGGGAAGCAACTCCTCTAACAAGTAGAAAAAGACAAAAATGCCCATTCTCATCACTCCTATTCAGCATAATAGCCAAAGCAGTCAGGCAAGAGAAAGAAATAAAAGGCATCCAAATAAGAAGAGGGAAAGTGAAATTATCTCTCTTTGTTCGATACATAATTCTACACCTAGAAAACCCTAAATATCCTATGAAAAGTCTCCAAGACATGACTAGCAATGTCAGTAAATCTCAGAATATAAAATCAACATACAAAAACAGTAGCATTTCTATACACTAATAACTTTCTTTATTTTATTTTATTTTATTTTATTTTATTTTATTTTATTTTATTTTATTTTATTATACTTTAAGTTTTAGGGAACATGTGCACAATGCGCAGGTTTGTTATATGTGTATCCATGTGCCATGTTGGTGTGCTGCACCCATTAACTCGTCATCTAGCATTAGGTATATCTCCTAATGCTATCCCTCCCCCCTACCCCCACCCCACGACAGTCTCCGGTGTGTGATGTTCCCCTTCCTGTGTCCCTGTGTTCTCATTGTTCAATTCCCACCTATGAGTGAGAACACCAATAACTTTCAAACTGAGAATCAAATCAAGAATGCAATCCCATTTACAACAGACACACACATGCAAAAATAAAATACCTAGGAATACATCTAATGAAGGACATGAAGGAACTCTACAAGGAGAACTACAAAACATTGCTGAAAGAAATCACAGATGACAAAAACAAATGGAGAAAGCATTCCATGCCCACGGATTGGATAAACCAGTATTATTAAAATGTAAAATCGACAGCAATCTACAGATTCAATGCTATTTCTATCAAATTACCAATGCCGTTTTTCCCACAGAAATAAACAATTCTAAACTTCATATGGAACAAAAAAAAAGAGCTCAAGTAGCTAAGGCAATCCTAAGCAAAAATAATAAAACAGCAGCCATCATGTTATCTAACTTCTTCTTGAAACTATACTACAAGACTATAGTTAACAACATAGCATGGTACTGGTACAAAAATAAACACATAGACTAATGGAACAGCATTGAGACACCTGAAATAAAGCTGCACATGTACAACCAACTGATATTTGACAAAGTCAACAAAAATAACAATGGGGAAGAGACACCCTATTCAATAAATGTTGCTGAGAAAACTGGCTAATCATATGCAGAATGACTTGGACTTCCATCTTTTTACTATATACAAAAATTAACTCAAGATGGCTTAAACACTTAAATGTAAACCTCAAACTATAAAATCCTAGAAGGAAACCTGGGACGTACTCCTCTAGACATTGGCCTAGATAAAGAATTTATGATGAAGACCCCAAAAGCAAATGCAACAAAATAAAATATAGACAAATAGGATTTAATTAAACTAAAGAACTTCTGCATGGCAAAATAAACTATCAAGAAAGTAATGAGACAATATAGAGAAGGGGAGAAAAATATTTGAAACTATGCATCAGGCAAATATCCAGAATCTACAGACTTAAATCATTGAGCAAAATACAAATAATCTCATTTAAGGGTGGGCAAAGGAAATGAACAGACATTTCTCAAAAGAAGACACACAGGTGGCCAACAAATGTATGTAAAAATTTTAAACATCACTAGTCATCAGAAATGCAAATCAAAACCACAATGAGATACCATCTTATACAGTTGAATTGGCTATTATTAAAAAGTCAAGAAGTAATAGGTGTTAGTGAAGTTGAGAAGAAAAGGGAACACTTATTCACTGTTGGTAGGAATGCAAATTAATTCAGCCACTATGGAAAGCAGTTTGGATACTTATCAAAGAACTGAATACAAAATTACTATTAGGCCCAGTGATCCCATTACTGGGTACATATCCAAAGGGAAATAAATCATTCTACTAAAAAGACAGCTGCACTCACATGCTTATCAGGGGAATCAACTCAGGCACCTATAAACGGTAGACTGGATAAAGAAAAAGTGGTACATATACACCATGGAATACTACACAGCCGTAAAAATGAAAGAAATCACATATTTGCAGTAGCATGGATACAGCTGGAGGCCATTATCCTTAGCAAATTAATGCAGAAACAGAAAACCTAATATTGCATGTTTTCAATTACAAGTGGGAGCTAAACACTGGGTACACATGGACATAAAGATGGCAACAATAGACATTGGGAACTCCAAGAAAGGGGTGAGGGGTCTATGCTCGTTACCATGGTAATGATCATTCATACCCCAAACTCAAAGTCACACATTATACCCTTGTAACAAATCTGCACGTGTACTCTCAAGTCTAAAATAAAATGAAAAATAAATAAATAAATATTCATGCATCAGACTTATTCTTTGTTATTCACAATATCATTACTTATTGAGGTTATTATTAATTAACCTATGTGAAAATATATGATCTATTTATGGAAATGATCAGTTTTTTGTTTTTTGTAGAAGTCATTGTGAGTTTTTTTCTCCAACATTCCTACTTCTGAATTGTGGTTGGAATTGAATTGATACTCAGTTTGGGACTGATTTCTAATTTGTACTCACCAATCAGAAGAATTCTGTCTCCCTAAGGCAGTCAGTCTCTGGTGTTTCCTTAAGCACAGGAATCAGTTGAAAGATTGTATTATCTGTCCAAACCTCATTCTATTTCGTGGGAGAATATCATATCATGTTGTACATTTGTCATGCCTGAAAATGTACAATAATTTTGCTGTCATGACCAAAGTCGGCTTGAGAATAAATTCTGTTCTTACAGTAAAGCAGAGATAGTTGTGGGAAATGGAGTAACCATATGTGAAACTAGCTCTACTTCTGGACTTTTTAGAAATATAGACAAATCAATACATGTCTTAAGCAGTTTTAATTGTGCATTCTATGACTTGCAACAAAAATATCCTAATTGATTCAGCTTGGCATTCAACATTGAAGGAAAAGCAGACTTTCTTTACCAGCATTATTCCCCTTGAATGTAGCCACTTTCTTTTTTTTTTTTTTTTTTTTTTTTTCCTGAGACGGAGTCTCACTCTGTCGCCCAGGCTGGAGTGCAGTGGCGCAATCTCGGCTCACTGCAAGCTCCGCCTCCCGGGTTCACGCCTGAGTTGCTGGGACTACAGGCGCCCGCCGCCACCACTCCCGGCTAATTTTTTTGTATTTTTAGTAGAGACGGGGTTTCACCGTGGTCTCGATCTCCTGACCTCGTGATCCGCCCGCCTCGGCCTCCCAAAGTGCTGGGATTACAGGATTGAGCCACCGCGCCCGGCCAAGGCCAATGTAGCCACTTTCAATCTTTCAAATGAAACTGTAGTCACTGTGTGCTCCACAACATGTCTAAGATATATCAGGAGTGGATTTTCATTATAAGACTGATTTCTTATGTAAGTAAAAGAAACTAGTTTGTATTAAGTTATAGTTCCCTGTTAGTAGATTTTTGGTACAAGATGTTTTATGATGTGATGGACCATGTATGTCTAAAGAGTATGGTTGGCTGTAGATTAAATTACAGCCAACTAGCAATCAAGGAGAGTGACTTAAAACCATACTTTATCATCTGTTTATAATAACTGACAAAAGATCATTAAAATACTTGATTTTGTGATATGATAAATTATACGTATTTACTTAGATACTAATATGCACCATGACCTATACTAAATAATCTTTAGAACACAAAAAAGAGTTTGTGGCAATCTCTTCTTTCAAGGTACTTATAATCTAGCCAGAAAGATGAAAAACTTATGAAGCATAAGAGAGAAATAGAAGTCCACGTCTAATTGGTTATGCTTTATCCTCTAATTCAGAGGAAAAAAATCAGTAAAGACTGAATAATTCAGAGGAAGATGCCCTGAGTTTTACTGGGTTATGACCAGGAATGTTTTGATATGAAAGTGTTACATAGGAAACCATGACATTTAGTGTCTTAATGATTGAGGGCTCCCTTGTTCTCTAACGAAGACTGCTACTCTTAAAACAAGTGTTTTTGTAGTTGTAACTGCATTTAAAGGGTCCTTAACTAATAATTACGTGTGCGTGTGTGTCTGTGTGTGTGTGTGTGTGTGTTACAGACTGTGGATACAACTTAGCACATATTCACTGATACTAACAGTGCTAAAAAGTGCTAAAATACCAACTCAAGTGTAATACATTGTAAGAAAGTCATTTCACAAGAATGAGTTGACTTCATGAAAGGCATATGGTTGGAGTGGAGAGACTTGAAAGCTTGGAAAATAAAAAGTTTGGATTTATTCCTGGCTGTTTCATTTATCAGTTTGTGAACTTGGTCAGGTTTTCCTTTGCGTTTTGGCATGCTCATATGTAAAATGAGGATTGTAATAATAACTATCGCAGCAAAATTTCTGTGGTAATTACATTTTTGTATAAAATACAGATTATGAAAGAATTTGTAAACTTCACACACACACATATATATGTGAATATTAGTTATTATTGTTGCTTGTCCTAGGAAATGTGTAAATTTCCATTTTAATAGCTGGAGTGAAAACTTACAAAGCTATTTTCTGGTGAACGATAGACAGAATAGAATAAAAAGTCTACAAGAAACTTTGTCATTGATGGCTAACTTTTGTCTAAACTTTTAACTTCTCAGTGGAATGCCTCTACCCAGTCTGTAACAACAACAAAAAAAGTTTTAAAAAATACTATAAAGAAAAACTCCTTGGCCTCCTAGTATAAGAAAAAAATCTCCACACAATTCGTCTAAAAAATATCAGCACAAGTTGAAAGTTCAACTAGTTGGAGCTCTGAAGTTTATATGCAGGAAAAGCTACACAAATAACGAAAGGAACCAAGTCCAACACTGTATGGAAGAGTACATTACAAACTGTGACCTTCTCATTTCCAATTTTTATGTCAGTTTTGTTTCGTACTGTCAAGCCATGAAACCCAATTCCTAGAAATATCAGAAAAGGTGATATTAGAGCAAAACTGGTGAACTCCTGATCAGAAATTTCCTTCTCAAACTGAACAATTTCGATATGTGTGCAACCTCGAAAACTCTGTTTAGAAGGAAGAGCCCAAACGCCTATTCTTTCAAAACAAACTTTTGCAAAAGGAGTATTTCAAACATCAATTAAACAAGTAAAGTTTTGAAATCTTGATAACATGAAGCAACCAAATTCCAGAATAGAATAGGTTTGTGCTAAAGAGGTGCTGTGATACGAACATGCCTCTCAAAACTCATGTGTTGAAACTGAATTGTCAATGTGAAAGTCTTAAGAGGTGAAGACTTTAGGAAGTGATTAAGTCATGAGAGTGGAGCTTTTATGAATCAAATTAGTAACCTGATAAAAAAACTGGAGAAAACTAGCCAGGATATTTTCCCTTCCGACATGTGGGGACACAGCACTCCTCTCCTCTGAACACAGTGTTCAAAGCACCATCTGAAAACAGACAACCCACCCTCATCAGACACTGAACCTGTCGGCAGCTTGATCTTGGACTTCCCAGACTCCATAATTGTGAGCAATGAATATGTATTGTTTATAAGTTAACCATCTTAAGGTATTTTGTTATAGCAGCAGGAATGTACTAAGACAAGAGGTGTAGAAAATTACATATTTGTTTTTACCTACACTCTCTGCTTATTGCTATTAAATCTAAATCTGAAAACCAAATAGTGCTCTTAGAAAATTGTGATGCATAATAATTTTAGTCTCCTCTTATTTTCATGCAAATTATTCTCATATTCATACGTAGAAGAAAAACAGAAGGCAAAGTGGAAATGATAGTGGTATTTTTATTATTCATATGTCACAAACTATTGCTCTTTTTAAAATAAAGTATGTTTGCAAAGGAAAATTGATATTCTTTGAAAAGAAGATGCTTACTGTAGTATTTCACTTAAACTGCAAAGAACAGTGAATGATGGACAATTCACTGGGAACTATTCTAGGGAACTTAAATTACTAGCTTACCTGCTATGTTATTGTTTAATTCACTCTCCATTGATTTATATTAGTCATTTCTTTAACATGCTGATATGCACAAACAGAATGGGCTTATCACACAGTATTGAAGGATCACCCAATTCCAGATAACACTGAAATATGTTAAGGTTAGTACACAAACAGGAATACCAGACACATTTCCATCATGGTAACAACAAGAAAAGCATGCCTATCCTTTTTCTGTAAAAAAAGAAAAAAAATGTATTTTTGCTCTGTTTTCATCATAACAAAGTGACACAGAGTCTGCTTATTAATGTTAATCAGAATCTTCCAAGTAGAGAAATATTTCCATAAAGAGAAATAGCATTTTTAAGACAGGATTTCTATCCGAAATTAGATGGAATTTTTCTGAAGAGATAATATTTCTTTAATCTTCCTAATTAATCATTGGTGCTTACAGTGTTTATTACTAAGATTGCATCTGAGTTTGGAGGGGGATTGGTAGAATATATCACAAACACTGTTAGACCACAGAATGAGAACACAGTCATAATTATGATTACATTTTATTGATTGCTGGAGATATGAGAAAATGCACAACTATTTTATTGGTAGAAAAATGTTTAACCATCAAATAGACACATATATCGGGTGCTCCTAATCACTATCCATGCTACAATCCCTCATGGAGCATCTCCTATGTGTCTATCACTTTGTTAAATTATGTAGACAATGCAAAATAAAGATGAGATGGTGGGGTGGGGGCAAGGAAAGCCAATAGTAGGGAAATTATGCTGCAACTGTGCCTAATGATATAAGTCAGTCTGTTGTTTTTTTTTCTTATGAACCTTTTTGTGGCTTTTATAGCCTAGTATGCCTATAGCTCTCCCAAACTGTACAATTGAGCATTTTTACTATTTTTATTGTTTGTCATATTTTCACTTTGTAGCATTGTCACCCCAGGGTGCAGACTCCTTGAAAATAGCATTTTCATTTATTCTCTGACCCTAGTACACTTAGCACAGTGCTGAATACAAATTGCTGTGTTAGGTTAAATATGGTATGTGACACTCCAACCCACCATCAAAGTAGATACAGTAAGTTGAAAATAATTCCGCT
The DNA here is from genome assembly GCF_009828535.3 of Hylobates moloch. Classification (NCBI taxonomy): domain Eukaryota; kingdom Metazoa; phylum Chordata; class Mammalia; order Primates; family Hylobatidae; genus Hylobates; species Hylobates moloch. The sequence goes on from NW_026652331.1 coordinate 585,053, forward strand.
TTCATTGCAGTTTACAGAACATAAAGGTCTTCTAATGTAGTTCTTTTTTACAGATGTCATTGAAGTGCTTTAGTCCAGAAGAAGCTTTTCCAGCATTTGACTGAGTCTCAGACTGGCATGGCCCAGAGTTGAGTCATATAGAGATCAGAAAATAAATTGGACTGGAACATTCAGAACAGACTTTCTCAGGATTCTTTGTACTCAGGCTAAGAAACAAAAAATGTTAAAAAATGCATTGTGCTATAATAATTTTCAAAGTAGTTATTTTGAGAATTTCTAACTAAGAAGGGCATAAAACTGCACTGTGATTGAAATAAGTTGGGGGGTGCTTACTGCCAAATGAGTAGAGTGCTTTACCTAAAATTGGCACCATATCAACTGTCTCTGTGAAAGACTGAGTGGCTAAGCCAGGCTCTCCTACCCAACCAGGAACTATCTCTAGGCTTGTACCTTGCTAGTAAGAAAAGGAGTAGGGTGTTCTTTAATCTAGGTTTTAAAGATATTTATTATCAGAAAGTTCACAATTTCCTGGAACTCATACTAGTGACTTCTTCCTATAAGAATTACAAACTGCATAAATAAGCACTGTCTATTATTTTCATTTCTTGAAAGAAAAGATGAGCTATATCTTTCAAAACTGTTATTTTCTATATAGTGTCAATCAATATATAAATGTTGTGTTGTGTTTGTTGAATTTACAAAAGCAAAATTCCTCTTATTATTAAAATTCAACCTCTGATAGGTGTTGACATTTCTCAATTCAAAAACTTGCATGTCTCTTTATTTAATGTAATGCTGATAACTAACGTACAGTTAATAAATGGCTGCCCAAAGTCTGAGAAAAAGTACTAACATTTGATTAGAAAAATCAAGTGTGCTTTCTTAAGCATGTGAAAAAATAGTAGACAATCTCCCATCTCATTTGGTAGTTGTGTTATTTACTGTCTGGAATTGTGTCCTGAATTAAATTTCAGATAAAAATCAGTAATTATCCAATTTCTATAGGGATTATGATGTCTTCCAGAAGACACAAATTAATTTTTTATAAGAGAGTGATTTGATTAACTTACAAAAGAAGGACAACATTTTTTCAAAAAGTCATTTCTAATAGCAATGTCTAGAATTCATTTATATGTTTTTAATAATTAAATTAGGCCCACTTGGTTGTTTTTATTTATTACCCTTCTCTTTTAAAGATTTTATCACTTTATAAATTTACAAACAAATGTATGTGTACAGGTTTATGAGTTTATATATTTATAAATTTTAATCTTCCTTGCATTTTAGTCTAGTAAAGAGGATAAATTTTTTTCCACCTGTGTATCCATGTCATTCTTTTCCCATTCATCAAAATCTCATTTGCCACTGAAAAGATCCTTATAACATGGAGGTACCTAATTGCATTCCTGTTCTCAGGAGTAGAACTTGTGACCTAGGATAAACCCTATCAGTGCATTTCATTCTGTGGCCAATGTGATTATCTTATAGAAGGCATATGACTTAATCTAATTGGAAAAACATCTCACAATTTGCTGTTTTGAAATGAAGATACTGTCCCATATTCACAGAATATGAAAGAGGAACTTATGCATCCTAATAGCTGGAGAAAGCATTTTGAGACCATGAGAGGAACTCCACATGGCAGAAGACAAAGTAGAAGACAAAGTAGAGAAAAGAAAGAAGGACATGTCCTGGTTTGGTAAAACCGTTGTGATCATGGTTCAAGCCTCAGCATAAGCATTTGAAATTGGTTTGCTGTTACTGAAGCTGAATGCATACAAATAGAAATATCAGCATTATATTTTTTATTCTTAGATGAAATGCATTTATGATTCTATTTTAACTGGAACTAAATGTGCACGGTATGTCCTTCTGTAATTGCAGGAATTCCTAAGCCCTGGAGCTACTTAGCTAAGAGTAGAAATTAGCTCTCTTGGATTTCTATTCAAATTCCTTTTACTTACCTCAGCATTTCCCCAGTCAATGTCCCTCAGAACACCTCTGTTAGCTAATAGGATTTCCATGAAAATATTCCTTTGTGCAAGAATAAATCAGAAAGTTTTATTCCAGAATTTTAAACATATTTAAGACAGTTTCCTTTCTGTGTACATCTCAGAAAGGAATATACTAAGTGAATCCACAGCAGAGAAATTTAGCTCAAACATTTCCCAGTCTTACATAAACACCACATTTTTAAAGGTATCATTATTAATGGCTTTTACATTAGGGCTCTAAAGAACAAAATTTTGGTAGTCCCAGTTCTACCTCATATTTAACCCTTTATACTGCTTTTTAAGGGATGAGGCTATTTGCTGTGTAAATGTCTTGTCTTTCACAATTTTATTTTATGTGATTTTGATATTTCAAGGGATGTTGTTTTGCTATGAGATCTGCATTAGTAATGAGCTGTGCCATAGTGGGGCTCTATTTATATTTTCATATTTTAAAATACAATACTCTTAATTTAAGTATCTTTAATAGGTCCACTCTTGGCTTGGCAAATGTTGGAGGTGTTTTCACAAAATAACATTGGAAAAAAGTATATAGTAGTTAGATATGTTTATCAAATTATTGCTGTCACTACTAGTGGATTGGACACTAGAGGAAGCAGAATAATAATCACACAACACGAGAGAGCTAGAGAAGACTTGTCATCACTGCATCACGTAGTTATCATCAGAGGGTTAAGGTTAGAAATAAGGAGGTGATTTTAAAGTGGAACAGATCATTTTACAACCTAATAATTTTTACCATATTTTTAAAATGTAACATTTAGTTACATTTAAAATTTAGTTACATTTAAAATTTTGGTTAGTTTTTAAAAATCAACTAGTTTTCATTAAGTACTTACTCTATGCTCCCACCTGTATGGGATTTAAAGAAGTATCAGGATTTCACAATACTCTTGAGGAATTTAAGTTATATCTGCAAAAGAAGATTTCAGATATAACTTAAATTCCACAAAACCATTAGAAACAAATATCTAGTCACTAAGGGCTATGGAAATACCCACTTCCACACACATAATACTATGGACTTGTATGGTATGAAAACTTTCCAGGGGAACCACATGGACTGAGCAGTGAAAAGTTAATAGCATCTGGAGAGATGGAGGAATGATCACATCTCAGAGAGGAAACAATTTCCTGATATTTTGAAGCACTGTGGTTATCAGTAATTTATTAGACATTTCATTTTCATATATTAAATACAAAGGACACATATATGATATATATTCTTCACTTACAAGCTGTTACTCTTTATTCATATCAGGCAAATTTCCGTTAATATTAACATGCTCAAACTCTTTCATAATTAATATTTTCACTTATTGTTTAGGCTTTGTTCATCAATCTTATTAATTCTAAGCCATAAAAGAAAAAATAATTTTGGTGCCAAGAAGATAGACATATACCATAAAATTCTTTACTGAGTTGTTACTAGCTTCTGATCATATTTGAGGGGATGTAGCCATGATCATTATTTTTAAAGCAAAATTCACAGATCATTTAAAAAGTACATGGAACTGTCAGCCATTTTCCTCAAGATCAGAATTCTTCTACTGAACAAATGTATTTTGAACACCTACTATAAGCCGTATGCTTAAGCAAGCAAAGAAAAAGTCGAGTTTACTGATAGAGAGGAAGATAACAACAACAACAAAATTGTCTCTGTAGCAGTCCCGTTATAAATTTGTTTTCTTGACTCTAGAATTTGAGGGAGATTTCAGAAAAATCTGAGGCTGTGCTTAAGTTACCTTCTTTGTCTTCTGTGTGACATAGATTTATGCCTAAAAGAGAAGATACGATTATTAGGTTGTTTTGGCATTACTCAGTGTAAAGTATTTTTCAATAACTGGAAGGAGCACAAACAAGCTGGTCACCTAAAATGCAACAGAACCCCTCTCACTGCACCAGGTATGTTAAGTGTTGGCCTCAGCTTATTTAATAGCTGATTCCACTCTATCAGAGCATTCTTCTGCAGTGGGAAATGGAGATGATAGATATTTCTGGGCATGCAGATTATCTTACATTGATGGCCTCAGCAGACCCTCTTGTGTCGTAATTATGTTGAGAGAAGCAACAACAAAACAAATAAAAACAAAAATAGATTCATTCCTCCAAAGAGCTACGGGAAGAGCTTTGGACATAATTGGGACAGTGAGGAAATTGAGGACAAGTGTCATGATGTTTAAGCCATCAGTTTTATGAGAAGAAGTGTCAAAAGGCCATGCAACAACGTGACTAGATGAGCAAAATGAGAGAAGAAAGACACAGTTATGAAAACCCTAATAAAAGAAATATAAACTTTGATAAATATTGTGCTTGGCTTCTCAGCATTCACACCTCTCCTTCCTTATTAAATAGAAGCCTGAGAAGGAGGAGGAGGGATTTTTCCAAGAAAATGGGCCAATAAAGATACTTTCATTCCCCCTGACAATAATTTTTTTCGGGAACTCTCATCTAAGCCAATAAATGAATCACATTGCTGGGCCGGCAGGAGTTAATTTTGAAAGAAGCATGTTATCCTAATCAAATAATAAGATACAAGAAGAAACTTGTTGGAAAGTTCTGGGGAAAGACTTTTCCATTCTTAATTTTTTTTGCCACAGGGAAAGACCATCTCATTTCTTCCAGACATGATTTTGCCATGCACAAGAACTGTCACTTTTTCTCCTGTTTCTTACTAGCTTTTAGATGAAGCTACACCAGGAGAAGAATAAAAGCCAAGAAGACCTCCAGCAAAAGGAAACCAGAGCTGTTGGATGAAGTCATTTCAAAGGCCTGCCTTAATCTGTACTATCAGGGTTGTCCTACTAGCTAAAATCCACAGATGTGTTTTTTGCTATTCCTTTTATTTGGAATCATCTCAACTGATACAAAGACCATATAAGAAAATCCTGCCTATTTTTCCTGAAACTTAATGCTAATTCTCAAAGGCTAATGGGGCAAATAATTAATCATGTTATTCACAAAAGAATCCCAATTTAAAGAAATGTTTTATTTAACCTGTATAAATCATTATTTTGTAATAGTACAATTTCTTTAGAACTCTCATCAATCCACTGAGTTTTTCTTCTTTGTCACCTCAAGCAGTGCTTCTCAAATATTAACATGTATACAAATCAACTGAGGTGAAACTTGAGACTCTGTATTTTCAATAAGTTCCAGGAAATGTTGTTGCAGTTGGCCCACGAGCCACACTTTGACTATCAAAAAGAAAGTAGACAACAGACTTTAACCTTCTGCAGATATAAGATCAACAAATATGAGTAATTATTGGACTATGACCATATATTGCATTATGTTCAAAAAGACCCAAATGAATATATCTATGTAAAACTCAGTTCTACACAGATCTCCACATTCATCACCACCTCAGATATTTTTAAAAAAATCTTATCTCACAAATTTCTAATGCATTATGGGAAAGAGTGCTGGAGGAAAAACTTCTTGATTAAATTTTCTTTTCCCACTAATTCAATTTTAATGAAATAAATTGAATGATTACAAAAAAATGGAAAAAAATTGACATATAAATTGGGCAAAATAAATAATCCCAAGATACACAGATTTATATGAAGAAGCAATGTACATATTTTGGTTACTCAAATAACTTAGGCTAGTTTTTTTTGGATAGTTTTAACGAGGCCTTCATCCAAATGCTATCAATGCCTTAATTAGTTGTCAACATTTTCTGTACTTTGTGTATTTTTTTGTTTCTTTCTTGAACAAAATAGTACTTTTAGTGCTGAAATTTAAAAAAAAATTATTAAAATGGACAAATTTTGTAAAGATGCAAATTTTGGAAAGCTCACTTCCACATTGTTCTTTAGGAACACAGACGTCTTCTATACTTTTGCTGCTTCTTTCTCCAGTGCCTTGGAATACTCTGTATTCAGCAAGGGGAAGGCAAAAGCAAAAGTAGAAAATATCGAGTTGTTAAAATCCCTGCTCTAGAAGTGATATATTGCTTCTGCTAAGCTTTCACTGCTGAGAACTAGTCCCCTGCATTATATAGGAGCTGGGATATGTAGTCCATAGTTAGGCAACTCTCTCTGAGCAACAAATTAACCATGTGGAAGGGGAAGCACACATTTTGCAGACAGTCATTTCTTCTATAGTTCTATTTATACATCATTTGTTAGCTGGCCGATATAAGCCACTAGAAAGATAAGTGAGACACAGAACATTACTATCTAATGAGGTAAACAAATATTCACATTAAAAAAAAAGTACTACAGTTAAAGATAGCTAGAAAACAATGTTTCATCAGTAAATTTGCTTTGGAGGAAGTTAATTCTGTTGGCATTAGAAGAAAAACAGAGTAGGTTTAGAAGAGAGAAGACTCAAGAGGAAGTTTCTTATGTTAGCATTGTCAAGAGCTTGAAGTTACATATTGACAATGTAAAGAGGGAACAAATCCAAGAAACATTTACTCAGCAAACTTTTTTTTTCTAAAGATCACATTCCAAAAAAGAAGAAGGTGCAGTATGGCATGATTTAGTGCTGACCTTAAGAAACTGAATGGATTAAGACATTGCCTGTTACAGGGAATGAAGAAGTCATAGTAGAATTTGGGTGGGTGAATGTTAATCTGTTTATTTAGAAAGAACTAGTGAAGGGCCAGGCGCAGTGGCTTACGCTTGTAATCCCAGCACTTTGGGAGGCCGGGGCGGGCGGATCACGAGGTCAGGAGATGGAGACCATCCTGGCTAACACGGTGAAATCCCGCCTCTGCTAAAAAATACACAAAATTAGCTGGGTGTGGTGGCGGGCGCCTGTAGTCCCAGCTACTCGGGAGGCTGAGGCAGAAGAATGGTGTGAACCCGGGAGGCAGAACTTGGAGTGAGCCACTGCACTCCAGCCTGGGCAACAGAGCAAGACTCCATCTCAAAAAAAAAAAAAAAAAAAAAAAAGAAAGAAAGAAAGACCTAGTAAATATATGTAAAAGGTAATTCTGCATTTTTTTTTTTTTTTTGGCTCATGAAAGAGGCCAAAGATTGAGAAAAAGAGAGATGATTTAACATTAGAAAAATGGTACCTAAAACCAAGGTGACAGCTGAAATTGTAAAAGTGTGTGCATAATTAGAAGAGAAAATGACTAAAGGCAAAACTAAAATTCACGCAATGAATGTAAATGAAATCACATCAGAAAGAATATAGATATATTATCAGTTTTTTGATTAAAAGAAAATAGATCAAGTGACTCAGTCTTCAGAGAAATAAGTATAGTTGCATAAATTTTCAATGATTCTTAATGTTTTTTGTGTTATAGACATTGTTATGGTTAATTTTATGTGTTAACTTGACAGGGCTAAGGAGTGCCCAGATAGCTGGGTAAGCTTATTTTTTAGTGTGTCTGTGAGAATGTTCCCAGAAGAGATTAGCATTTAATTTGGTAGAAAAGATTGTCCTACCCAGCATGGGTGGGCATCATCCAATCTGATGAGGCATGAATAGAACAAAGGGCAGAGGTAGGTTGAATTTTTTTCTTTCAGCCTGTCTGCTTAAGCTGAATCAGTCTTCTGCCCCTGGACTAGTACCATTAGGTCTCTTGTTTTCAGGCCTTTGAACTTGGATTGGAATTACACTACTGGCTTTCCTGGGTGTCCAGATTACAGATGCAGCTGGTGAGACTTTTTAGATTCCATAATTATGTGAGCCAATCCCTCATAATCTTTTTGTACACACACACACACACACACACCCACACACCTCCTAGTATTTTTGAGACCCTTGATCTCCTCTCTTAAAATATACACATACACAGATACACATTAATAATTCCAACTAACTTTGGAATTTCCTAGACTCCCGGATAGCCATACATAGTACACCCTAGCCCAGTGTACTTAGTGGACTAAAACTCTAAAATACTAAGTTTAAAGAACTTTAGTGACCTATTTCATTTAAGGCAAGGAAAGACCTGAATGTACTTTTGTTTCTTTTTTTTTTTTTTTTTGAGAGGGAGTCTCGCTCTGTTGCCCAAGCTGGAGTGCAGTGTCATGATCTCGGCTCACTGCAAGCTCTGCCTCCCAGGTTCACACCATTCTCCTGCCTCAGCCTCCCGAGTAGCTGGGACTACAGGCGCCCCCCAACACACCCGGCTAATTTTTTTATATTTTTAATAGAGATGGGGTTTCACCATTTTAGCCAGGATGGTCTGGATCTCATGACCTCCTGATCTGCCTGCCTCGGCCTCCCAAAGTGCTGGGATTACAGGCATGAGCCACCGTGCCCGGCCTTGAATGTACTTTTGACAAGTTGGAAACTTTAAAGAAGATACTATTAACTCATTGCATTGATGTAAAATCTTTTCAACAGAGAATTTAAGAATATAATGAAATTCAGTTTTTAAAATTTTACTCTGAGTTTATCTTTTGTAGGAAAACTATGAAATATTATAAGGAAAAATATATTTTATGTTGGTCTTTTAGAGCCAGAGATGTTGTCTACTTCTTTTAGAATGATATTGTCAGATTCATTAACGTTTTCTTTTTATGCTCAGCTTAGTTATAAAATTCCTGATACAATTTATTGACTTTTTTTCCTTTATATTTTCTGTTAGTAATGTTTGACTTCTGCTTCTGGTTTTCTGATTATTTATAAAGAAAATTTTAAAAATCATATTAGAATGGATTGTTTGTTTATGCTCATTAAGAGAAAAAACTTCACTGTAAAAAGTGATGTCAACAATACCCACCACAGGCAAAGATAACATCTACTAATGACTGAACCAGGGGAAAAATAAAACAGAATCAAATAATTAGATTAATTTAAGACAGGCTGATAGAGTATTTTTCGCAGTGTGTTTCCTGGTGTTTTGTTCATTCTGATTTTAGAGGGCCAAAGTAACTGATAATTTTCAATTTTTTAGAGAATTGTGTTCTTTTGATTAATTTTCATCTTTTAATTTATATCACTTGTTTATTGCTACAAATTACAGAATATAAATTCATATATTTCAGTCCTTTCTTAAAAGTTAGCATTTTTCTGAATATTATAGATTATTGTAAATAATAGTAAGATCAACAACTTTACAATGTCAGCTACTGCCAACTCTTGGTAGTTTTTTGCTTCTCAGCAAGTAGTTAAATTTGTTGTGGATTTTTGTCTTTTGTTTATTTCATTTTTGTGTTTTTGTTTATTTAGCAACGGTTACTCCATCTGAATGAGTGATTACTGCACATCTGAAGTTCAAGGTGGCAGAGAATCAGAGACATAGAGAGAGAATTAGTTATAACACTCCATGATGAGTTTATTCCATCCTTAAACCCCAAAGGCAAGATCTCATTTATACTCCACCCACAAGTAGAACACATTTGTTCCTGTTTTTAATGATTATTCACAGTCACTGTTTTTTAACTCACTTTTATTAAGTGCTAATCGGACACTAGGTATTATATTGAGAGCTGAGGAATAACTACACAAGTTGACATATACTAAATGCTGAAGGAAGCATACAGAAACTCTTAGTCCCTCCTTATAATATGAACTCAGATTTTATGACCCATACTAAATGCTGAAGGAAGCATACAGAAACTCTTAGTCCCTCCTTATAATACGAACTCAGATTTTATGACCCATTTATTTAGCCACTTGTTATTAAACACCTTTGATTTGAGGTGCCCTCCCTTCCCATGAGCCCACTCTGTCAACATTCTTCAGCTTTCACGGCTCAGAGCTGACTGGATCTTCCTTTGTAGTCACAACTGCACTTTGAGAGCAATCACTTTTAATGGAAGAATGACAAGGGGGCCATTTAAAAATGCAAAAGGACATCTCCTCACGTAACTGGATTGGCGACAATTCCTCACCCATGGAGACCACGCTGAACATATTAAACAATGGGACTAGAGAGAGAAAGGTGGGCAACAGGAGTAATAGGAGTTTTCAGTTTTCAAACTGAAAAAAAAAAAAAAAAGCTTAAAGGAAAGTGAAAAACACCACCAGTGGGAGATCAAGTCTGTTTTCTCCCTGATTGCACATCCCAAGCCCTGCCCCCAATATACAGTACTCCTGTGGAGGTAGGCTAATGATAGGATTGTATGAGAGACAAGACCAGAATTTCATCAGCTGTTGAAAAAACATGAGAGGAACTTTATGTGGGAAGAAGGAAGAGGTTAAAGCTCTGACTCTCCCATGGCATTTTCTTTCAGGATCTGTTTTCTGGAACGGTAGCTGGGAAATTGCTATGTAGATGTCCATTCGATTCTCCTTTGACCACAGATGCTGGAAAACTATAATCATCTATATTAGCAGCTAGGATTCTGAATGCAAAGTTGGTTTCATCAATTACATTACATGCATTCAAGTGAGATTTGAAAATAGGAATAGGAGTTATGTTGCTGCTGTTTTTATTGTTTTCTCCTGGTCATAAAGAGGTTAATATCTAGTTTACTTTCCACAGGCCTGCCTAGTGTAGGCAGAAGCTATCCTTGAAGCTTCCTGTGGAGCTAGATTTCCATAAAGGAGCTTGACAGGTAGCCAAACCCTCATAAATAGTAAACTGGCGTTGTACCGAATGTATTTATTCTTTAACTCCTAGTGGAATGGATGGTAGTTATAGTAGGTGGTTGAACAAAACATAAGTCATTGGGCATCTGGGACCTGCAAACTTTCTTTTCTACCCCAGAGCAACATCTCCTTCTTCTGTGCTGCTACTTTCTCATCACTATTAGTGTACATTTTTGTGTAAGTGAATAACTATCAGAATAGACTCTGAGCTCCTTAAGGGCACAGGTGTGTGTGTGTGTGTGTGTGTGTGTGTGTATTTATGTGTGTGTGTGTATTCTTTGTTTAGGCCATTCTTCAAACTGTTTGCAGTTTTGCATTTGAGAATATATACTGTTTTCTATTTGTCATTTCTAAATGTATATAGGTATAAGATGACTGAATATTTTCAGGAGTGGAAAAGTATTTTTAGATATATATTACAGTATCATGTAGTAGAATGTAGTAATCTTCTTCAGTTCACATCTATTAACTTGGTTGGGAATTGTGGCAAGGTGTGGGTAAGTGCCAGAAAGGAGATACAGGCCTTGGAAATATTGATTCCTCCTTGGTTTTCCTTTTTGGACTTTTACATTGTTACCCATCTGCAAGACTTCTACTCCTTTTTTGAGTAAGTATTTAATGCAGCACTAATGCATCCACATTTTGTTTGCGAATGTGCTGAAATTCTGCATGTCAGTAGACATAGAACATGGAGTTTTTGAAGTAGATGGAATCTGAGTGATCATTTAACTCAATCTTATTATTTCACAGCTCAAAAATTTGAGGCTGACCTAAAGTATGATATGTCCTCAAAGTTACATAGCTAGTTTTCTAGCAGAACGTACATCTGAACTCAGTTTTATGACATTCCCATTACCTGCAATCTTCTTGTGCTTCATACTTTCTAACTCATAATTTGTTGTCAGAATTGCACAATTTAAAAGAATATATATTCACATAAAATTATCTGTTTCATTTTTCTATGAACGCACGGTATCAGAATGAGGAAACATTGGAAAAGGAAGAAAAAGTGTGATTATTGGCCATAGGAAAAGGCCTAATGACCAGGATTTGGGGAATGAATTGAATTTATTCACAGAATTATCACAATCTTATGAATAACTTTTAAAAGCAATTAATAAGCCAGGAGTGGTGGTTCAAGCCGGTAATCCCAGCACTTTGGGAGGCTGAGGCGGGCGTATCACGAGGTCAGGAGTTAGAGACCAGCCTGGCCAACATGGTGACACTCCATCTCTACTAAAAATACAGAAAAAAAAATTAGGCCTGGTGGCGGATGCCTGTAACCCTAGCTTCTCAGGAGACTGAGGCAGGAGAATCACGTGAACCCAGGAGGCAGAGGTTGCAGTGAGCCGATATAGTGCCACTGAAATCCAGTCTGGGTGACAGTGTGAGGCTTTGTCTCGATTACAAAAAAAAAAAAGAAGAAGAAGAAAAAGCAATTAATAACTCATTATTTCTGCATTTTACTCATGTTCAAATATTTTTATATATTTTTAATATAGTGTTTAGAGTATAAAAATTAAGTGAAAAATGATGACTTGCATCCAAATTTTTTTAAAAAGCTCATTGCATGCTTTCCTAACATATATTGTTTAGGACATAATACTTATTGAAAGATCGTAAAACGTAGCCTTTAAATATTGTCTCCTTCAAATTTATTTATTACGGTTGCATACAAAACAATCCACTTAACTGTTTATTTGCCCTATGACTTTATTTTGATTTCTGCTTTTTTTCGTCTTTCCCACAGAATTTTTGTTTCAGTACCTTTCGTTGTTAAAAAAAAAGAGCTAATCAAATGTGTGAAGTATTATAAATGATTAGCAGAGAAGGCAATTATCTGCTTAGAAATAAATATTGCCATCTTTTATATGCAAAGAATATAGTACACTGACGGCAGGATTTAACCAATGCTGGGAAATCAAAAGATGTATGTAATTCTCTCAGCTCAAATGGACCACAGTAGTCTAATTTAATGCAATACTTGTGCTAAACTGGTGATTACAGATGGTGATGTTGAAAATTAAATTTTCAGTTGTGTGTTTTCTACCTGCTAAAGATTCAGTGCAAGTAGACAACTCAATTTATTCCCACCAATATGGTTTGGCTGTGTTTCCATGCAAATCTCATCTTGAATTGTAGTTCCCAGAATCCCCATGAGTCGCGTGAGGGACCTGGTGGCAGATAATTGAATCATGGGGGCGGTTACCTCCATGCTGTTCTCTTGATAGTGAGTTCTCCCAAGATCTGACGGTTTTATAAGGGGCTTTTCCCCTTTTGCTTGGCAATTCTCCTTGCTGCTGCCATGTGAAAAAGGATGTGTTTGCCTCCCCTTCCGCCATGATTGTACGTTTCCTGAGGCCTCCCCAGCCATACTGAACTGAGCCAATTAAACCTCTTTCTTTTAAAAATTACCCAGTCAAATGCAGTTCTTGATAGCAGTGTGAAAGCAGACTAATACACCCCCCAAAAGGAATAGTTTATTGTGTGATTTTTGACAACGATTATTTCTTTTTTAAACATTGCAGGGTTTCTTGAGACCTCTATGTGCAAAGTTCTGAGAAATAAGTATATGAATTTATTCATCTTTGAAGATTTGTTGCCAATCTACAGATGCAAAGGATCCAACATCACACTATTGGCATTAAATTTTTAGAAATACTACCCACGCATTAAGATTTTCTGACCTTGCAGGCTAATAAAATGTTTTAATGTATCAGAATCAGCAGAGCATGTGGGTGGATAAGTCACTGAGCTAATTAGTCAACCCTCTCCCAAGATCTGTGTATGACTTAGTGGAGTGTGTTTAGCATTGCAAGTAAATCAACATTGTTGCGGCAGGGAAGCACCATTTCTGAGTCATTTCCATAACTCTGCCACCTTGACTTTCCAATAAAATCCTCCAAGTTTACGACTCTTACAGATTGTAAAAACTGAATATAGCAGGAAGAAAAATGGATGCCACATATAATCGTATGATAACCATAACACACAGTAGCTTTACAAATCCAAATGGATTCCTGAGTAATGGAAATAAAGGTGCAGTTCATGTACATAATGACAATGTTAAGTCACTTTTATTAGAAGTGACCCAAAGCTATTTTGCTGGCAGTTTTGCTTCTTTTCTACTTACATTGTTTTAGATTGTGGGCATAATTGAACAGAAGAAAAAAACAACGAAGTTCCTATGTTGCCAGAGGCAGTTGGGGTTGCATTTCAGGCAGACACTTAAAGGTAAGCAGTGAAGAGAACCCTCAAAGCTATCCTTGGGAATACTTCTAAAGAGCAAAAAATAAGCAATAATCATGTCACTAATAAGAAAACTCTCTATATAATTATGTTTTAGGTTTTAAATGTTACCTATACATTTTATAATCTATTTCACAAACATTTCCACTTTGAACACTCTGAGTGAGTGAGCCTATGAGGCAGACCAGGTAAAGCCTATTATGATTATTTTAATTTTGTAGTTAGAAAATAAGATACAGAAAGATAAAGTCAACTGCTAAAATTATGTGTTTGAAACTGTCACAACCTAATATACCTAATAATACTAAGTCCACAAGGTTCATGGCTACCTGAAGAGTTGAGAATAAAAAGGGGGATCAAAAGTTTGCAATAAGGAAGTGGTGTCCTTCCTTATTGGGGAACTGGGTAAACAGTTCCCGATAATTAATGCTGTCTCTCTGGTCTTTTCAAGTCTGTCACTTTATCATTTAAATAAGACAAAACCTTTCTGATCCTAAAATTCGTTTCCTTGGCTCCACTTTTCTGCTGTCCCACCTATTCTACCTCTTCAGTTTCCAACATCTGAAAAGAACAAACAACCTTCCCTCTCTTGCCTTTGTAAACATTTGCAACCTGGCTTCTGCCTCTGACTACACTGAAATTGCTCTCTTGATAGTCACTGGTGTTTATTCTTAACTCCAATATTTTGTTCTGGTTAATCCCTCGTTGCTCCTTGAGCTCTCTACAACATTTAGAACTCTTGAAAACTTGCTTACTTAAACTTCTTCTCTGAACTTAAATGACACTGTAAATCCCAAAAAGAAATACCATTTTTCAGTCACCACTCCCGATTCTTCTCCTAGGTCTTCAAACAGGGCCTTGTTTAAGTTTCTTTCTTTGGCCCCTTTCCCATTTCTCAATTTCATCTATTCCTCTGGCCTCAAATACCATCTTACTAGCCTCTTTCTAATTTCTTTCCTTAGCATCCACTTTTTTGTTGAGCAACTGGCTTGTATTTCCAACTATCTGTTAGACATCTTTGTATAAACTCAGTTTAATAAAGCTAAACTTATTCTTCAAGACCATCTCAATTATTATTCCACCACCCACTTAATCACCTAAATCAAAAAGAAGATAAAACAAAAACAAGAAAACATGCTTGTTATGGTATCTTCTTTTACATCTAATCTTTTATTATTTCCTTTTGATTCTATTTCTACCCTTCTTCATCTGTTTTTTCTCTATTCTATTTTTATTATTATCTCCCTATGTCAGATCTGTCAGAGTATTGAGCTTCTCTGTTGCCTTAGTTTTTCAACTATAAAAAGAATTTGTATTAGTGTAGTATCTTATCACTGTTAGTAGATTGAATAAGTTGATACCAGTAAAACACCTAGACCAGAACATGGTCCAGAACAATTGTTTAACAAATTGTTTAATAAAGTGAATAGCTTTTGCTGCTCCTCGTCCTCCTCTCCCCTGTACTCTCCTGCCACTCCTAGTACTACCAGTACTATTACCATTTCTGTTACTATCAGGACCAGCTTCATAATATATGGCACTCATTTTAAAATGAAAATGTGGGGGACCTTGTTCAACAGGCAGAAAAATAATTGTGAATAAGTTTGCATTGCCTTTTATGTTATTAACCACATTTCCAAGGTCAATGTCTATTTGATAGAGAGGCTGAGTAGTGTAAAAAAAATCACTAGATACTTTTTAAAAATGCAAGACAGATTTCACTGGGACCATTGCAGTAGGGGAGAAAAATTTCAGTGTAAATTGGGCTCAATTCCACCAAAACAAATGGTGAGAGACTTTTTAAATGTTGCTGTGTGCTAAAGGAAAAGTATTAAAGGGTGTTAAAGTGGGTTGGTCAACGTGACTGGGCCATCTGAGTTTGTTATGCTTTACCTTCCCAAAGGAACTGAAAGATAGGAGAACTATCTTCCTGGATTATTGCATTTCAAAGAGATGACTCCCAGGTCCTTGAGGACATAATGTGTAGGTAGTAGGAAATATATATCTTAAAGGGACAGAGAAAGGATTTATAATTACAAGTTTTCTAAAGTAACTGCTCTAAGGAAAGAGAGGTCAGAGGCCTATAGATAGGTTTTGGCTGGAACAAACAGCAAGTTATTTTGGCAGCTGTATTTGTCAGAGTTCTTCAGAGAAAAGAAAAGAACCAATAGAATATATATTACAATATGAATGGATATATGATGTATTATAAGAAACCAACTGTCAGCTGACATGATTATGAATGATCAGAAGTTCCAAGATCTGTACACAGCAAGCTGAAGACCTGTGAGAATTGATGGTGTAAGTTCCATGCTGAATGCCAGAAGGCCTGAGACCCAAATAGACTTGTTTCAGTTTCCGTATGAAGGCAGAATAGGTCGACGTCATAGTTCAAGGTAGTCAGGAGGACTCCCCTCTTACTCACGGGAGGGTCAGGTTTTTGTTGTTCTATTCAGGTCTTCAACTGCTTGGATGAGTCCCACTACTCACATTAGGGAGGGAAATCTGCATTCTTCAGTCTAGTCTACTGATTTAAATGTTAACCTAATCCAAAACCACCCTCACAGACATATCCAGAATATTTGACCAAATATCTGGGAACCTTCTGGCCCAATCAAGTTGAAACATGAAAGTAGTACTAAGCTTTCTCAGGGAGGCATTTTTAGTGGGGGCGGGGCTTGGATTATCCTAGGAACGTGGTCTTGGGACAATAGAAACCATGCTAAAGTTTAGTGAACTCTCTTCGTGCATTGAGTGGGTGAAGTCATTTGTGCCAAGAGTTTTGTAGTTCTTAACAGTCAGCATTATTACTACATAATCTTCCTTAGAAGAGTTTCATGAGATTTAATTGGTAAATGTTTTAAGTCAGTTTAGAATTCTGAGAAAAATTTAAATAGAGACTTGTTATGATAAAGATATTATGATGAAAAGAATACATTGATTTGTGTACCTGTGCAGAGCTGTAAGTTTTAAAGTTGAACTAATTTCTTTATTTTAAAAGCCTATATATTCAGTGTATATTTATTACATTCAGATTGCTACCTCATGATGTCTTTACTGACATCTAGCCATGCACATGATATTAGCTACTTTGAAAAGGCAGGGAGAGGGGGAAGGGGAGGGATAGCATTAGGAGAAATACCTAATGTAGATGATGGGTTGATGGGTGCAGCAAACCACCATGGCACATATATACATATGTAACAAACATACACGTTCAGCACATGTATCCCAGAACTTAAAGTATAATTAAAAACAGAAAGAAAATATGAGAACAATGAATCCAGCAATACAGGTTTTTAATTTTAGAAAATATGCTTCTGTAAAATAGAGAAAGTTTTATGACATACATAGTTTTCTCTTTAAAAATCAATGTTCTTCAATTTACTATTGAAGAATTTACAATTGCATACCTAAATCTTGTTATACAATTTTATCACTACAATTAAATAAATAATGAGTATAATAAATATTTAGTAAGTGCATACATAGCAATAGGTACTATGGAAAACAAGTTTTATCTTATTTTGTACACGTATCTCTTAACCTCATAACTCTTCTTAATTTGAAAGCCCCTTTCCAGGTATGAATGCTTCTTATTCTTCTAAATAAATGAAACCTCAGACCTTAAGAACTTTAACTTATGCATCTAGCGTTTATTTTTCCCTGGCGGATTTCCTAACATATGCATTATTGAGCCTGTTAAAATTCTTTTGCAGGAGAGGAAGCAATCCTGAGCCAAGTTCAGCCTCCAGAGAAAGTCTTTCTCCATACTTTATTTTATGGCCTCTCTTCTACATATCCAAGCCTCTTAATATTTTAAACTACGTCCATAGAATCAGGGTCATTTATAATACATATGACATTCCTTTTTACAGACCATAGTCCCACTCACAGAGAGTTTTTGCTTTAGCAGGAAAAGACTAGGAGTTGTCAGATAAATACATCAAACATATGAAGGGTTATAAGTATGATGAAAAGAAAGCAAGTAGGTAGGTAGGCTAGGGTAAATGACAACTTTTAACAGACGAACAAGGAGGGTTTCACTCTTAAGGTAACATTTCAGAAAGGAGCCATGACAAATAGATGAGTAGTTTTTTTTTTTTGTTTTTGTTTTTGTTTTTGATAGATTCTCTCTCTGTACTCAGGCTGGAGTGCAGTGGCACGATCTCATCTCACTGAAACCTCCGTCTCCTGGGTTCAAGCAATTCTTCTGCCTCAGCTTCCTGAGTAGCTGGGACTACAAGTTCGTGCCACCATGCCCAGCTAATTATTTTGTATTTTTAGTAGAGATGAGATTTCACCATGTTGGCCAGGATGGTCTTGATCTCTTGACCTCGTGATCCATCCGCCTCGGCTTCCCAAAGTGATGGGGTTACAGGCGTGAGCCCCTGCAACCGGCCTAGATGAATAGTTTTTTAAGGAAATTAAGAATACGAAGATTCTAAACAGTTTATAGAAAGTGTGAGTGTCCTGAGGCAGAAGTGAACTTAGTCTATTCTAGGAATTGCAAGGAGGCCAGTGTGGCTGAAACAGAGTAAACCATTGAAGAATGGTAAGAAAGTTTTGAGAAATAATGCTGGGTCAGGTCTCATAGGGCTTTGCATACCATTGTAAGGATGTTGTCTTTCACTTTATGTTTAAAGCCATTTAAGTGTTTTGTGAAGAGTAGTGACATATTTGACCTACATTTTTGAAAAATTACCCTTGCTGCTGTGTTGAGAATACATTAGAAGAGGGTGAGTTGGGAAGTAGAAAAGTGAATCAGATGCTATTGAGATAATGGTGGCTTGGATAAGGGTAGTAATATAGGAGGTAATGAGAAATGACTTGATTCTGGGTTTATTTTGAAGGTAGAGCTAACAAGGATGATCAGACATTTGAGAAATGGGGAAATTAAGAATGAATCCAAAACTGTTGTCCCAGAAAGTTAAAAAAGAAATCACTTTATGTGTTATTTTCTAAGAAGGGGCACTGTCCAGAGTTCCATAGTTGACATGATACTTCTGAAATTCTATTATTACTATTTTAAGAAGAAATAGACTAAGTAGTTGGTTGTGTGAGCCGACAAAGTCTTGGCCAGATGTGTATGCTTAGGAGTTGTCAGCATTTCAATGGTGTCTAGAACAATGAGGTTAGATGAATCACCGAAGGAGCAAGTTAGATAGAGAAGATAAGAGGCCCAACAATTCAGTCCTGTGGTCGTCTCAATATCTGCAGACTGAAGACACAGTAGACTACAGTGTCTTTCCTCTACAGTGAGGAAATCAAGAGATTGTCCTGGAGCTCAGTGAAGAACTTCTTTCGAGAAGGAATAAATGACCTGTGATAGTTGGCCACTGGATTTAGCAATGTAGAAATTGTTGGTGATCTTGACAAAAGCGGTTTCAAAGGAATGATTGAGTGAAAGCTTGAATAAACTTGTTTCAAAAGAAAATTGGAAAAAAGTTGTGGGGCCCGGAAAATATCAAAAATATCAAAAACTCCTTAGATTTTGAGTTATGTTATCACTAATAAAAGGGATCAGATATATAGGAACAAGAAAGAGTTTATTAAAGACGGGAGAAATTCTATCATCTTTGAATGTCCCAGGGAAAGAATTTTCAATTCTATTTCTACTTATAGGAGAGAGTCTCCTAGGAATCTCAGTGTCATTTAGAAAGTTATTCAGATAAAAGAAATGTCATCATGACCAGAGTCAGCTAGAGAACACAAAAGAAACAGTAACCATAGACAAGTCAGTACATTGAGCTGAAAAGTAATACAGACTGACTATCATTAACTCTGGAAAGCTTGAATCTGAAAATTAGGAAACTTTCATCTGCCTTAAATGTATATACTTTTTTTTCTAAGCACATGTATATGAATTATTTTATATTCTCAGTAATGCTGGTAGTAAGTGGAAGCTGTAGTACCCTTACAGTGAGGCAAGAAACTGCTACTTCCAAAGTTGAGTCTTAACCTAACCTCTCCAGCAATTTTTATTTTAATATAGTGCATTAATGCCACAGGATAGACTAGGGCCCCTAGTTTTCCATTCTAAAGAGAAGATCCATATTCAAGGAAGATGACTAATAAAAACGATAAAGAGTCATGTAAAACATAAGCAAAAGGTGAATTGAAAAATATAGTAAAATATATTTATAGTTAAATAAAACATAGTGCAGTTTACATAGGACAATCACATCATAAACATTGAAATCAAGGGTGATTTAGTACCAGATTGTCTCTAGGCCCACAGATAGAGCCAAAGCATCTAAGAAAAGAACATAAGATATAATTAGTTTAAGGACTCTGACAGAGTTAATTACAGAATAAACCCTGTTATCTGTTGTAGAGAGGAAATGTGCTGTCCTTGTTAAACAGATTTTTTAATTAATAAGGAATTATTACATACACTATACGGCAGGATTATCAATTTTCCAAAGAATTAGAAAACAATGGAATACATTTAACACTAAATTAAATCAAACACAATTTAATCTTTTTAATGACTCCAAAGTCCACGAGAAGTACTTTACATAAGTAAATGAGATTCAGCAGCAGTAGAATGTGACACAAATATATAGCAATGCAATAAGAAACTAGGTCATTGATTAGATTCTAATTAAGGGGTGGAGTTAATAATACTAAAGTCCAAATTAGAGAAATGTATAGATATGTCAAATGTTTGTTATATAATACCAGAAGATTAGTTGTGATGATTGAAACCACTCATTCATTCATTCTTTTATTCATCCCACATTTGTTAAGTCTTCAGCAAGCTTGTTATTGTATTGTTATCCATTGGAATTATATTAACAAAGCATTATTTCTTCAGGAAGTTGACAGTGTAGTTCAGAAGGCAGAAAAATAAAAGACAGAAGTATGCCTGATGGTATGGAAGCAGAGCTTCTTCTTCTTCTTCTTCTTCTTTTTTTTTTTTTTTTTCCAAGAGTTGGGTTGGAAATAAAAGAAACGTTTCTGGAAAGGTTCACATCTCTAAGTTTGAAATCCTGAGATTTCTTGCCATTGTATCGATAAGACATACAGGAGCATATTTAACAGGAGAAGAGATAAGTGGATCCAGTTGGGTAAAGAATTGGAGGTGAAGGTCTTGAATGTTGTACGTTCAGACTAAAGTATATGAAAGGACAATTCATCTTGGTGACCTTAAGTGACGATTGAAAAGGTATGGGAAATCATATTTCACTGAGTTAGTAATGCCCAGAACAGCCCATTTTTTTTTACCTGGGAAAGTAAATGTCTATTCACATGCAACTCTGGTTTCTTTCTCAGTGCCTATAGGGATTAAAGTGCAGCTTAAAATTCATAAGAATTCATTGATTTCATACATCAATAAACAATGATATGCAGGCAATAGGATTTAAGCAACCATTTATTAATCCATAAAAATAACATATGTATCATTCAGAGTCCGTTGAGGAAACAGAAGCTACAACAGTTGGTTTTTATTGTCATTGTTGTTTGTTTTTAACCAAAAGCACTTAATAGGAAGATTTGATACCAGTTTTTGGAGTTCTGCAGAGGGAGAAAGGTTACACTAAAGTATTGGGGATAGTAACTACTGAAGGTAGTTTCCATCTAAGGCTGGGGCAATTAAATTTTGGGGTTATTAAAACTCTGGAGATGGAGTAGGGATTTTGCAAAGCAGAAATTCAGGTGTTGGAAAGTTAGGTGTCCGAGGAGTTACTGCTCCCTGCATTGAAGTTGATGTCTCTGGGGCGGGGGGCACGGGGTGCGGGGTGGGGCGGTGTGCGATGAAGTTGTTTCTGAAAGTGTTGGGAAACGTGCAAACTGAAATCAACTGCTGTTATTGAAATGAAATGTCACTGTCAAGGTGAAAAAGTGTTGCCACGGTGATGCTGAGAGCAGCAGGAAGCAAAATCAAGGAAGACAAAATAAACAGGAAGGAGTGTGTCTCTTATTTTTCTCAATTCGTAAAGTGCTTTTCTAGTACCTTCTACTGGCTTACAGGAGAGACTTACAGAAGCCAAGAAAACAAAGCAGAAATATGATTGGCAGGTGTCAGCCCCACATCACGAAGGGTGAGTTTGAAACTGAGAACAGTAACAATAACTGAAACTAAACCTACAACTCAGATACCCCAGGAGTTAACATATTTGCACATAATTCTTTATTAGTCCCATGTAATTTAAGTTGTGAGAAAAAATTTGAAATTTATGAAGAATTTGTTTTTTCTCCCATGGAATTAAATGCTGATTACTCAATATATTTACACTTTAAAAACGTTTGGTTTGATAAACGCTGTAGAATATTGTCTATTAGTGTCTCAACATAGTTCAAAACACAGAAAACTCAGCTGAGCAAATCGTTCGGTGTTGATTATTTTATTCTTCTTTGCTGTTTTACTTAAGATTAATATTTAATTTTGTTTCTTGGAATTCAGTGTGAAAATTTTGCCTTTATTAGGTATATTAGAACATAAACTACAAAATGCATATCGAGACAAGACAATGCTTTTGCATTTCTTTCCTTTTTCATGTTACTTAAAGGAGAATGCTTTTAGTTCTGAAATAGTCTCATTTCAGCCTTATCATGCTTTTATATTTATCTCAAATATCAGTCAACAATTAGTAGTTGGGAGAAATGAAAGAAACCGGTTGTTTGATTATCTGTGTAAAAATCTGAAAAGAGCATGAGATTAGAACAGCCATAAGCTAAACTATTAGAACTCCTACAAAAGCTATAGAAATTCCTCCACTCAAAGTCACTCAACGATGAAATAACATTTACAGGAAATTATTTATTTTACATTATTAAAGTTGGTGTTAAATCATTCAATTGTGCTTCATGTCAAAACTTTGTTTCTTAAGGGGAAAAAGGTAGGCAGAAAAGTTGATCAAGCAAAACAGTAAGAAATAAGATTTTGTAAAATAAGTAGATTTTAACTGCATGAATTGCTAAAGTATTATTTTCTCCCAAGTATTCTAAATCAATTTTTCATAACACCAACGTTACTTACAAACCCCACTTAGCTTTTTGCTTCTATTCTTAACTCTTTAAGCTAAACTGTTACATTTGTATATTTTACCTGGCTCTCAAGATGATGTATTACATTTTTCAAAATACTTTGATTCAATAACTCTATTAGCTACTGTGGATTTCTTAAAATTATTAAGGAGTTCTGTGAGTTTTCTGATTTATTCTCTGGTAATATCTCTGCTTAGAAGGAAATTTAACATTAAGTTGAATGGTTGTACCCAACATAAATTATAATATATATTTTCAATATTGAAGACTAAAGAAGATATTATCTTTTTAGTTTACAGGGAGATATCTTTGTATGCCCTTTTGAATAGTTTTTTTTTTTTTACTTTTTTAAAACTAAGAAAATCATGTTTATATTTTTGATGCAATTAATTAAACTAATAAGCACTTTAGGCTTGGCTTAAAAGGGAGAAAAATATAAAATGTTAAGATTATAATCTTAGTATTTAAATGTCTCAACAACATTTAAAAATTCTTAGTCACAGCAAAGAATAAAATATGGCCTTCCAAATTTTTTATATATATTGAAAAACTTGTTTTTACTGCTGAATAATAGCTTACCTCAAGGTCATAAGTAATAAAATATATAATTGATAGTAATATTAGTATTAGGTATACTAGTTACCATTATTACTGGAGTACTCTTGTCAGCACTGTGCTAGACTTTTGCTTTTATAAAAAAAGATTTATCAATTACTTTTTATGTATTACACATTAGGTGAGATAATTTATACCTCAAATGTTAATAAAGAAAATTTTCTGCCTTCAAAGAGATAAAATAATGTGATATGTGTAGGACATAGAAATATGGTTTTTAACTTTCTCATTCATTTCTTTATGCACTAATTTAACAAGTATCCATTTTTTCAAGCATATGCTGAGTAGTGATAATTTAAAGGTGAACAGATGCAGACAACTTTCCAAAATGAGCCTGTAGTATGGTATAGGAGACTGAAATTAATGAAATTGACATATGAATAAGCTTTAAATTGAACTGTTATAAATACTACAATGGGGGCTGCATGCATTATGAAAGCGTATGATAGAGGTTTCTGTCCTATCTAAGGAGGTTAGGAAAAGATGATCTAGCTGAGTTCTGAATGATAAACGAGAGGGTATTGAGTGTATCTAGTACGTGGGAATGATGCACTAGAGGGAGGAGACAGCATTTTTGCAAATAAAAACAGCATGTATTAAGGCCCTGTGGCAAGGGAAAGAATATGTATTGTAAGAAATGAGAGGAGAGAAATGTGACTATTTTGGTGTATACAATTCAAACTAATCAGAGCTTTTGAGTTCCAGTTAAGGATTTTAATATTTATCATAACTATTTAGAGAATGTTAATATGGTTTACTCAATCAACTATACTGGTGGTATGTTAAACCAGTGTTATCTTTCATTTTAAAAAGTTGCTCTGACTCATTGAAAAATTGGAAGAAAGAACCCAATAATGAGAAATCTCCTGCAGGGAGACAATGTAGAAAACTATGCTTACTGATATTTGCCTTCAATTCAATAGGCTCATGGATTTCTTGGAACTAATCCGTAAGAATCCCTAGAACCCGGGAGGCAGAGGTTGCAGTGAGCCGAGATTGCACCACTGCACTCCAACCTGAGCTACAGAGCAAGACTTCTACTCTGTCAAAAAAACAAACAAAAAACAAAACAACAACCAAAAAAACAAACAAACTGCTATTCTAGATACTGAGAATTAAATGTTAAAAGGGAAATAGGTAAGATTAATAAAGGAACTTCAAGTCTGTTTAATCATGGAGGTAATGAGTAGAACAAACCTGTAGATTTCGATCTCTTTCTATGTAGTATGATTTTTATATAGGAGTTCAAGACAGAAAAGATGAGGTCATTCTGCCTTTTAGACATTGGTTTATTTTATAAAGATTTTTTTAATGCCTAAGGGATTAAGAAACATATCTACAGAGGCATCTGTCTCAGGTCTTTAATCATTATGGGTTTACATTTGTTTCTTACAATTTAGAATCCTGCCAGGATAGGGTAGATGACTTTAGTATTCATTTTTAATCCACAATAATGACTATGATATCAATAAAATCAAAATAATGGCAGTATTTAGCTTGTACATACAATAAAATGAACACTTCTCTAAGAAGAAGTATCTCAAAAATAAAACTCTAAGGTAGAACTTTTTATTATTATTACCCTAATTTCAAATATGAGAAAATTGAAGCTTGGAAAAGTAACACACATAAAATTATATCGCTAATAATAAGAAGAAATTGAATTCAAGCCAGTGTCTGTTTGACTCCAGAACTCATATTCCAACTTATTTCTTCATACTTTCCCTCATTAGGAAGCAGGTGGGGGGTTGCTGTAAATAGTGAGTAAAATTATTCCTTATATTGCTTCTTTTAAGCCGACTACTTTATAGAGCTGTTAAGTACAACACACAAGGGTGATTTGAGGCAGAGAATAAAATAAGTAAAATATGATTTTCATGAGTACTGGTAGAATCATAAGAAAATAGATATTCTGGATCAACACAAAAGAATAGTGTTTTCAACTTTTTGTTTCAAACTGCCAGAAAATGTTTAAAACAATGAAAGCAGTATTGTGAAAATATTTCTCCCCTTTTCTCATAAGAGATAGGAATGTAATATCTTTATTAAATCTTTGCCCACTCATTCACCAACTTAAAACTTTCCATAGAATATTTTATTTCTCTGTAAATAGGGGAAAAAATTTCACCATCGTTAACTTGTACTTTTATTTAGGCTTTCTGGCATATTGAAATAAGTAATAAAAATAGAACTGAGTTTGTTCAGATAATACAAGAATGATAGTGGAATACTTTTATTTCTCTAGAGATGAGAAGCACCACCATTTTTTCTTGTTATAGCCAGAGTTGTAAGGAGCTTATAGAGTAAATAGAAGTTGAATACATTGTGCGGGTTTATAAAATATGAGGAGAACATGACATGCTTGCTTATGAATATTATTGGCTGATTCTGCATTCAATGATTTAAGATATTTTTAAAAATTTATTTGATGTTGTCTTATTTGAGCAAGATTTAAACATTTCGTCTTTTCCCTTTAATGCTGCCCTTATCTATGGGTGGTCTTATAAGTTAGATTTTACAGAAAGAGTTAAAAATAATCTGAGTATATTTGTTTAACTTTCCACAAATAGAAATCCATTCAGATTAAAATGTCTCCATTGCATTCTTTCCCTCTTTAATGTTAGGTTTCAACCACTAGAAATATCTAAAGCTATGTTCAAAGTCTATTTTAAGTTATGGAGCTAATGTGCAAGATAATGACATAGCTTATTTAATGCTTGCAAAGAGAATATATTCTTGTCACTGGAAAATTATATGTATAATACCTATCATTTTATTAACACTCTAGTATATCCTCCAAAGAAGTTCATAATATAAAGACATAAAGTTATTTTTTCTCTATTCATACATTCTTAAAGCACTCTGATAACATGCTAAAATCGTTTTGTTTCTTGCGACTCTACTCAAGTTTAAGTGAAACGCAAGTCTGCATAATTTCCTCCATGATTTGGCAATTCTCTCTCTGCTTAGTGCAAACCTAATAAAGCTTTTCTGCAAAATAAAGGCTTGCTTTTGGGAAAGCAGTTGTAGAAGGCTGCTGAACAACAGTGAAATGAACAATGGTAACCTCAATTTGTTAATTGAGGTCATTGGTTAGCTTTAGAGAATGCTGTATACACAATTAAGCAAGCATTTCAAACTGCTCTTCCTTGTTAACTGGTTTTGAGATATTCTCCTGGACAGAAAATTGATAGGCATGGTAAACATGCTCCAGTTGCCTAATTAGCTCAGGTAGTACAATTACTGGTGTTCAATATCTATCAACAAAGCAAAGGTGCTTTAAATGTCATATAAACACTAGAAATAAAAATAAACCACAGAGGAATTTCACACAACTAGCCATGTGAATGAAAGTTGACTTATTGATAATCCTGTCTTGTGATGTAGGAAACTAAACTTTGAGAAAGAAAGGCAGTAAGATAAAACCTTCTTTGATTTTTAATTGCCATTGCTGAGAGTTAGAAAGGAATTTTGGGGGATGTTTTCTAGCTTTATGAAACCTGAAATTAACTTGAAATACTGAAATAGTCATAGTTATTTAAATAAATAAGCTTAAATAGTATCACCCCAAATTCTCCCATCCTGCAGTCTTTCCCACCATACCAGGGAGTTTATTAGTGGCCTTCAAGAAAAAAAAAGGATTCCATCCTAGAATGCCATAAAGTCTACAAGTGTAAACATGTTGGGCTTTCAAACTCAATTTCTCTTCTGGTATAAATTGCTAGAATGTTGTTTTCTTCTAAAATCGCTTCACTGGCTTTTATATAAAGCCTTTCTGTTAAGCCTGCCTTTCATCATGTGGTCACTGTATCGGTATTCCTTAAGTAGTTACTTTGTGTTAGAGACAGTAGTAACATATATTTGAAATGCTTTGTGCTCTAAAGAATGTCCCAGTGCAATGCACAGGCTTTAATGGACAGGCTTGGTTGACTTTTAGCATCCCTCCTCCTTTCCCCTCTTCCTAGGAGAATCCTCTCTCTGTATAGCTCATGTGACTTAGGGAATCTTGACTCTATCTTGAGCTCCAGGTGTTGAGTGATTGAAGGGTAATTCCATCTCCCTTCCAAGAAAAGTGAATAATGGGCTGATCACCTGTTGAGCAATCATCATTAATAGAGATTCACTGCTGCTTTTGGCAAAATTATCCCTAACTTTTAAATTCTTATGAGAGTTTCCACAGTCCTTTTTTCTAGGATCCAGTAAAGCATAAAGAGCAAGAGAGAAAATGTTTTAGTCATTTTTTTTTTTTTTTTTCATGAAGAAAGCCACCTGAAGAAGAAAGAAACATGGAGAGGAGGGCACATTAAAGGCAAGAGTAGCGCAAAGAAACCACAGTCATGGGATTAAATTAATTCTCAGATAACCCATCTTGCCTCCAGACTGTATTACTTTTATGTCAGTACATATTATTTTTCCTGTTGCTTAGAGTCATAATACTTTCGTTCATAAGCCAGAGGAATCCCTATGTTAAAAAGACCAATGTAATGTCCCTCCAATTATTCAGAACTCTCTCATACTTCCTTTTATTGTTTTGTCATCTTTCGGCCACAATTTACCATAAAAAAAAAACCAATATACTTTCTTTTTCAACAAGTCAGGACCACCTGCTTATTAGTATATTATGCAAATAAATTTGTTAATTAGTTTATCATTTTTGTTAATATAATACATGCATATAGTTTATGTGCCAAATAGTACTGAAATGCTATATAACATAAGGATGTAATTCATTATTTAAAATTCTCTGAGAATATCAGCTGATATTTTTGAGAAATTTTCCTACTTCTGATAATGTCTGCATTTGCTCTAGTTTCTTCTTTTTTTTCTGTTTAGTTCAGTATTTATTTCTGAATGCGAGACTTACCAAATATCAAGTGATTTCTGGCTATTTGTAAAGATTAAGATACTAATAAATAAATGGAAGCCTTTTAGAAAAAAAACTTTGAAATACTTTCATCAGGTAACTTCTAGGTTTGTTTATGTTCCTCCATCATCACAGGTTTCTTCTACATTTTTATCTCTTTTGCTGGATTCTCTTGTTCACAAATTTTAAATTGCATTCTCTGCTGAAATGCCTCATTATCAGAGAATTCCCTAAGCAGCCTATTGAAGATGCAAGTTCCCACCAGCCACTCTCCATCTGTATTAGTCTGTTTTCGCACTGCAGAACAAGGTTTAATGGACTCACAGTTCCTCATGGCTGGGGAGGCATCACAATCATGGCAAAATCCAAGAGGCAAGTATCACAAGGAGGCAGACAAGGAAAGAGAATAAAAGCCAAGCGAAAGGTTTCCCCTTATAAATCCATCAGTTCTCATGAGACTTATTCACTACCATGAGAACAGTATGGGGGAAGCTGCCCTCATGATTCATTTATCTCCCACTGGGTCCTTCCCACAACATGAAGGAATTATGGGAGCTACAATTCAAGATGAGATTTGGGTGGGGACACAGCCAAACCATATCGCTATCCCTGAGATTCAGTCCTTTGAAACACTGGTCTCTATTTAAGATAATATTACATATCTTTATGCACTTATTTATAGTCTCTCCCCCTTCTCTTGGTGACTAACTTCCAAGAGGGCACAGATAAGGTTCTCTTCAAATCTGCTTTGCCATTTACTGCACTGTCTGGTTCATAATAATTTCGCATGAAATACTCACTGGATGAATATATTATGCCTAAATCTGTACTAAGTTAAGTGTCTTTCTTTCTTTCTTTCTTTCTTTCTTTCTTTCTTTCTTTCTTTCCTTTCTTTCTTTCTTTCTTGACAGGGTCTCAGTTTGACTGGAAGAGGTGGTGGCAGTGGTTGCTACTTACATTTTCTTTCTTTCTTT